>NC_034179.2:32474326-32774326 GCF_002021735.2 Oncorhynchus kisutch
TTATGTATAACTGTGGTGGCACCAGACGGGGTCCTTATTTGTGGGATTAAACGTGAGGCCTCAGATTTACGGATCTGATGCGCAAGGAGTTTACTGGTCTTGTCGCCTTGTTCATAGACTTTGTATCGAGCTCGCAAGAGTAACTGTTCAGCTTGCCTGGTAGAAAGCTCATCAAATTCAGATTGGAGTAGTTGGCGCTCTTTATGCAGATCAGAGGAAGGATCCGTAGCATATTTCTCATCCAATGTGGCTATGGACTCGCTCAGGTCCCGAAGTCGCTGGGAGCGAACTCTGTTTTCGTTGGCTGTATAAGAAATAATTTGGCCACGTAGGTATGCTTTGAGAGACCCCCATATGGTAGAGCAGGACATACCTGGTGTTGAATTAGTTTCTAGGAATAAGGTGATTTCAGAAGAAATGAAATTGACAAACTCCTTATCTGAGAGTAAAATGGGGTTGAGACGCCATTGATAACACATAGGAGGTCGCTGGGGAAACTCTAGTTCAAGCACTAATGGTGAATGGTCAGAGATAACAATACTCTCGTAAGTACACTGCCGAAGGTTAGGCAGAAGTTTTTTGTCCAAAAATAAGTAATCAATCCGGGAGTATGTTTGATGAACATGAGAATAAAAGGAATCCTGTCTATCTGTAGGATGTAGGAAACACCAGGCCTCAAACATAGCATATTTCTGAAGAAAGGATTGAATAAGTAGGGCACATTTAGATGGGCCTGTATTTGTTTGTGAGGACTTGTCAAGAACTGGGGACATTTTACAGTTGAAATCCCCCCTAAAATCAACAAATGGGAATCTAAATTGGGAATAGCAGACAGAAAGGAAGAAATGAAACTTGTGTCATCCCAATTGGGAGCATAAACACTAGCCAAAACAAGAGGGGTAGAAAACAGTTCACCGGTTACTATGATGTATCGTCCCTTAGGATCAGCAATAACCTCAGCTACAAAGGGAGTAGCTTTATCAACCAGAATAGCAGCACCTCTTGATTTACTATGAAAGTTTGAGTGGAACACTTGACCAACCCAGTCCTTACGCATCCTAAAATGCTCACCAGTCCTCAAGTGAGTCTCTTGTAGAAATGCAATATTTGCATTCAAACCCTTTAAGTGTGTCAACACCCTCTTACGCTTCACTGGGTTGTTAACCCCTTTGGTGTTCCACGAAATGTACTTGATCGCATTATTTCGGCCCCTCTGGGCATTCCCGTTATTCAACCCTGTCATTAGAGCATAGAATGGAAAAGCAATGAGCGCCCAAAACCCCCAGAATAACTTGTTTGGAAAAAGTACAGAAAAAAAAACTGGAAAAAAAGACAGAATGACAACATTAGAACAGAACAATTTAACATGCCCCCCCCCACCCCCTCCCCCCATCCCAGACAATACCTCCCCAAACGAGGTACAAGCCTAAATAGAACATGTTCTCTTCGCACAGTATGTCTGTGAGAGTGCGGTCTTAAACCTAAACCCACAGTCCCGCTCTTTAAAGTCGCGTTTTGTTAGTGGATCAAGCAGCAAAAAGAAAGATTTGTATGTATTTTCTTTTCAAATAAAAAAAAGGCGAATCCCCTGTGCAAACGGAATGACAAAAGCACCACTTGTAGATGTATATAATTGTATTCCCAGTCTTATAACAGGCATTGTGAGAAAATAAATAAAATGTATAAAGGCTCTCAGCCAAAAATCTAATTTGAAGTAAGGAAATCGTAGTAAGACAATCAAAAATAATAGTAATTATAATAGTAGTCTAGTTGACGCTGAGACAGCTTACAACCAATACCAAAAAACTACGTGTGCGCAACGTTGAACGTTTGCTGGGCATAAATGACGCTCAAAACTTTTAAAATTAAAGTGAGACCCCAAAAACTGTGTAGCCTCGGGAGACATTTACTGTTTACTGGGTCAATGCAAACGGATGCAGTAAACAAATAACCAAAAATATTTTGAGTCACTGAGACAATGTGTAAACAAACTAAATAGGTGAGCGAGACAGCCTAGAAACACAGGAGTTAAGTAAAACCTCAATACAATTAAATTAAAATGACTGAATGCTTGTAAGGCACGCACACTAGATGATCAAAACATTAGATCACATCAAATAAGCCTGAATAGTTTCGCCAACTATACAAGACTAGCCTGTTATATCTAAACATAATTGTACCACAGGTGGGTTACTTACTATCCACAGTTTGCAAGCAACAGTTGCTGAACTGTGAGCATGTTCAAGACTTCTTGATGTGACGTTGAATGTGAGCCATAACCTCATCCGGAGATTCAAATGTGTAGTCTTTACCCTCATGAGATATCCATAAACGGGCTGGGAATCGCAGTCCATACTTCACACTTGGATGGTCCCGAAGTACTCGTTTGGCCTGTCCGAAAGCTGCGCGCTGCCTGGAAACAGTGGGGGAGTAGTCCTGGTAGATAGAGAAGCTCTGTCCTTGAAAGCTCAGAGTGGTATTGCGGGCTCGTGGGAGGATCTCCATCTTCTCATGAAAAAAGTGCACTCGAAGAATTATGTCACTCCACATCCCGGGGCTTTGGGCGCAGCGACCGGTGGGCTCGATCGATCAGGGGCTTTTCATCTAAGGCAAGAACATCCTTCAGCAGCCCTGAAACTAAATCCGTGGCGCGATGCATTTCCGCTGACTCTGGGACCGATACAGGTCTCAGATTATTGCTGCGAGAGAATCCCTCTAAACTCACACAGCTCTCCTTCACCTTTTTCAAATCCGCAGCTAGGTGTTTAACTTCAGCCTCCAGGGATGTACAGTGCCTTGCGAAAGTATTCGGCCCCCTTGAACTTTGCGACCTTTTGCCACATTTCAGGCTTCAAACATAAAGATATAAAACTGTATTTTTTTGTGAAGAATCAACAACAAGTGGGACACAATCATGAAGTGAAACGACATTTATTGGATATTTCAAACCTTTTTAACAAATCCAAAACTGAAAAATTGGGCGTGCAAAATTATTCAAAATTATTTTTTAAACAAGCACCTTATAAATTGCACAAGCACCAAAAATCCTGTTGTTTTGACAAGTAGCAATAAATCACTGATTTCCCTCTGATTGCCAGAGGGGAAAAAAATTCTAGATAATCTGTACTCCACACACAGAGATGCGTACAAAGCTCTCCCTCGCCCTCCATTTGGTAAATCCGACCACAACTCTATCCTCCTGATTCCTGCTTACAAGCAAAAATTAAAGCAGGAAGCACCAGTGACTTGGTCAATAAAAAAAGTGGTCAGATGAAGCAGATGCTAATCTAAAGGACTGTTTTGCTATCACAGACTCGAACATGTTTCGAGATTCTTCCGATGGCATTGAGGAGTACACCACATCAGTTACTGGCTTTATCAATAAGTGCATCGAGGACGTCCTCACAGTGACTGTACGTACATACCCCAACCAGAAGCCATGGATTACATGCAACATTCACACTGAGCTAAAAGGTAGGGCTTCCGCTTTCAAGGTGCGGGACTCTAACCTGGAAGCTTTCAAGAAATCCTGCTATTCCCTGCAACAAACCATCAAACAGGCCAAGCGTCACTACAGGGCGAAGATTGAATCATACCACACCGGCTCTGACGCTTATCTTATGTAAACTATTACAGACTACAAAGGGAAGCACAGCCGCGAGCTGGCCAGTGACACGAGCCTACCAGATGAGCTAAATCACTTCTATGCTCGCTTCGAGGCAAGCAACACTGAGGCATGCATGAGAGCATCAGCTGTTCCGGAGGACTGTGTGATCACGCTCTCCGTAGCCGACGTGATTAAGACCTTTAAACAGGTCGACATACACAAGGCTGCGGGGCCAGACTTATTACCAGGACGTGTGCTCTGGGCATGTGCTGACCAACTGGCAGGTGTATTCACTGACATTTTCAACATGTCCCTGATTTAGTCTGTAATACAAAAATTATCGGGGTACAAAAATAATCAGATTAATATTGCCATTGAGAAAATTCAAAACAAAACGAGACATGACCTTTTTCAAGGTCAGTCTCGCAAAAAGACGCATTCTTGCGTTCTAACTACCGGCTATTCTAAGCGCTCTGAACAAATTAAGGGAATCGTTCACAAACATTGGCACATTCTAAAATCCGATGATAGTCTCTGTGATGTGTTTTCGGACATTTCCTTGGTCGTATTTTTGCGGGGCAGAAATCTCAGAGACCAATTGGTACACTCTGATTTACCACCCCAATATATTTCTGAACAACGTCTATTTGCGCCCCTACTGGATGGAAATTACAAGTGTAATGGCTGTGCTCAATGCAATGGCACTTACAAATGTAGATCCTTCAAACACCCACAAACAGGGAAATCGATCCCAATCAAATGTGTTATTACTTGCTCCACTAAGGCAGTTATTTATCTTATAACTTGTCCTTGTGGTAAAAATTATGTGGGTAAAACAAAGCGCGAATTAAAAGTACGTATCTCAGAGCATCGTAGCACCATTAGGTGCAAAAACTTGACTTACCCAGTTGCGGCCCACTTTTTGGAGGCAGGCCACTCGATATCGTCTCTGTGTTATATTGGCATCGAACATGTCACCCTCCCTAGGAGAGGGGGTGACCTTGATAATTTATTGTTAAAACGAGAGGCTACCTGGATCTTTAACTTAAAGACCCTTGCTCCCTTCGGTCTCAACGTAGATCACAAGCCATTCTGTGATTATTGTGACTTTGCCATTGTAATTATTTGTAAGCTTGTGTAGTCTAAAATGAATCTATGACCGTATGCTATCCAATAGTTTTTTGTATGTTGTTCTTTGTATGCCATTTTAATATTTGAGAAATAACCAATGATATTAGGCCACTCTTGGCCATGACTACAGACACCTGTGTGTCTTTTGACACTATATAAATGAAGTGCTTTGAAAGGTTGGTAATGGTTCACATCAACACCATTATACCAGAAACCCTAGACCCACTCCAATTTGCATACCACCCAAACAGATCCACAGATGATGCCATCTCTATTGCACTCCACACTGCCCTATACCCACCTGGACAAAAGCAGAACACCTATGTGAGAATGCTATTCATTGACTACAGCTCAGCGTTCAGCACCATAGTACCCTCAAAGCTCATCACTAAGCTAAGGATCCTGGGACTAAACCCCTCCCTCTGCAACTGGATCCTGGACTTCCTGACGGGCTGCCCCCAGGTGGTGAGGGTAGGTAGCAACACATCTGTCACGCTGATCCTCAACACTGGAGCTCCACAGGGGTGCGTGCTCAGTCCACTCCTGTACTCCCTGTTCACCCACGACTGCATGGCCAGGCACGACTCCAACACCATCATTAAGTTTGCAGACGACACAACAGTGGTAGGTCTGATCACAGACAACGACAAGACAGCCTATAGGGATGAGGTCAGAGACCTGGCCGTGTGGTGCCAGAATAACAACCTATCCCTCAACATAGCCAAGACTAAGAAGATGATTGTGGACTATAGGAAAAGGAGGACTGAGCACGCCCCCATTCTCATCGACGGGGCTGGAGTAGACCAGGTTGAGAGCTTCAAGTTCCTCGGAGTCTACATCAACAACAAACTAGAATGGTCCAAACACACCAAAACAGTCGTGAAGAGGGTACGACAAAGCCTATTCTCCCTCAGGAAACTAAAAATATTTGGCATGGGTCCTGAGATCCTCAAAAGGTTCTACAGCTGCAACATCGAGAGCATCCTGACTGGTTGCATCACTGCCTGGTACGGCAATTGCTCGGCCTCTGACCGCAAGACACTACAGAGGGTAGTGCATACATCCCAGTACATCACTGGGGAAAAGCTGCCCGCCATCCAGGACCTCTACACCAGGCGGTGTCAGAGGAAGGCCCTAAAAATTATCAAAGACCCCAGCCACAGACTGTTCTCTCTACTACCGCATGGCAAGCGGTACCGGAGTGCCAAGTCTAGGACAAAAAGGCTTCTCAACAGTTTTTACCCCCAAGCCATAAGACTCCTGAACAGGTAATCAAATGGCTACCCGGACTATTTGCACTGTGTGTCGTCCCCCCCCCCCCCCCAAAAAAAACGTATTACATAAAGAATGGAAGAGAAATAAGTCCTGTGCTACACTTGGCTGTGTGCGCTCTAACTAAATTGATAGACTCACATGAGACTGGACCACCACAACACTGACCAGCTCAATTCACTCTGGGCTGAGCTCCAGTTGTCTGGTTTCCTTTTTCTACCATGAAATATTTTTGTCAATTAAAAAAGCTTATTTTCTTTAATGAAAATTGAGAAATAAACCATAGAATTAGGCCTAAACAGAATGTGTTGTTTATGTCTGCCTTTTTAAATTATCTTCTCTTCAGTGGTAGTAATACTCCTCTATTTGCAAAATATTATGATTTAGCTAATATTTTACAGCAGGTGAATAATAATATTGTGGGCTCCAAGCCTAGGCCAGGTAGGAAAGCCTTGTTTTACATTTCCTGCGACTGTTCACTGGCAAATCACATGCAGTAGGATTTCCGGTGTACCTGGCTTCCTTGTTTTAACTGTTAGTCTTTCCATATAAATAACCAATGTCCATTCTGAACAATAATTTGGAGTATAGTCCTATGGATTTGTCATATCACAACAAACATAGCCCTAGCTAATTAAAGAGCAGCGGCCAATTGGAGAGCAGTCTGTAGTCTGGTTCAGAAGCTACAGTTTGCAGCTGGTTTCTCCCCAAGGTACATGTAGGCAAACACACACACACCTTGCTAGCTTGCATAATAATTATAGTGCTATGACTATTTCTTAGCAGGCCTATGTTTTTGTAGGCTACAGTCTTTGGTAGCTGTCTTGTCTAGCCTAACAAATCCTAGTCTCTTATAACTTATAAACACCAAAAGGAACCTGTATGTCACACACAATTGACTATCAAATGTGTGCGCAGGTCTATATTGCTGGTTAGCTTACCCATAGTGATTCATTTATTAGTTATAGAATACAGTATTGCCACAGTAGCCAAATGTCTACAATGATATGTCACACATTGATTGGATGCATGGCTCTCGTGGGGAATCTGAAATGCATGACAGCGTGTGTGATATAGGGATGACCAGATAAGAATGCCATCGCTCCCAGAAAAGAGAAACTGCCACTGAAACGTGGTACAAATTCACAGTCACATTCATTTCTGAAGGCGGTAGAAGGAATAAATCATCCAATTAATAACATAATTCCTCTCAAATTCTTCACCTATGACTTTTAATTCGAATATTACTTCTCCAACCTGCAAGACATTTATCCCAAGCCTAGGCCCACATACAAAGCCATGATTTATCTGCGATAAAGCTACAGTACTGTATTTTCTTCCCTTTTCATTGGGTATTATCAAGGAAAACAAAATAAATAATGACATTTTATTAGTCTCACTGATGGCTTTACTAATTGTAGCACTGTATGGGTCTCTGTACATACTGTTGGTACAGTTTTGTTTATATGTGTGTTACTTTAAAGCTGTTCTGTAAAAGTCTGAGTCCAAAACAGCTCTATAAGGAGGATGGGGGGCAGTGAGGTCACCGCCTTACTGTATGTTGGTTTTTGATTGCCTTCAGGGTCAATGTGGGCATTCATTTCTCTGTCCAGCTGCAGACACAAGGAGCAGATTGAATTATGAGCATGGCCGTAACTACCTATGAGGACACCAAGGTTCGGACCTCAGTAGCTTTTTCTAATTTGAAAGATAAATGAATAATAATAATATCTTATCTATCTATATCTATATATACAGTATAAGTCAAAAGTTTGGACACATCTACGCAGTCAAGGTTTTTTCTTTATTTTGACTATTTCCTACATTGTTGAATAATAATGAAGACATCAAAACTATTAAAAAACACATATGGAATCATGTAGTAACCCAAAACCGTGTTAAACACGTATTTAAAATGTTTTGCCTTTTTAGAATCACATTCACCACTCTCTCAAACGGCTAACTCCGCCCTCTTGAACTACCCCAGCTCATAGTCGGCTCAAGGAGGCATTTTTAAACTGTCCCTCGATTCCTGCTGTGTCTACAGACATCCCCAAACCAACAAAAACTGACTCTGACAATGAGTGCACAACTGGTAAATAGTCACTTATACAATTGAAGTAGGAAGTTTACATACACCTTAGCCAAATACATTTAAACTCAGTTTTTCACAATTCTTGACATTTAATCAGAGTAAAAATTACCTGTCTTAGGTCAGTTAGGATCACCACTTTATTTTAAGAATGTGAAATGTCAGAATAATAGTAGAGAGAATTATTTATTTAAGCTTTCTTTCATCACATTCCCAGTGGGTCAGAAGTGTACATACACTCAATTATTATTTGGTAGCATTGCCTTGAAATTGTTCAACTTGGGTCAAACGTTTCAGATAGCCTTCGACAAGCTTCCCACAATAAGTTGGGTGAATTTTGGCCCATTCCTCCTGACAGAGCTGGTGTAACTGAGTCACGTTTGTAGGCCTCCTTGCTCGCACACGCTTTTTCAGTTCTGCCCACAAATTGTCTATAGGATTGAGGTCAGGGCCTTGTGATGGCCACTCCAATACCTTGACTTTGTTGTCCATTTGGAAGACCCATTTGCGACCAAGCTTTAACTTCCTGACTGATGTCTTGTAATGTTGTTTAAATATATCCACATACTTTTCCTACCTCATGATGCCATCTATTTTGTGAAGTGCACCAGTCCCTCCTGCAGCAAAGCACCCCCACAACATGATGCTGCCACCCCCGTGCTTCACGGTTGGGATGGTGTTCTTCGGCTTGCAAGCATCCCCCTTTTTCCTCCGAACATAACAATGGTCATTATGGCTAAACAGTTCTATTTTTGTTTCATCAGACCAGAGGATATTTCTCCAAAAAGTACGATCTTTGTCCCCACGTGCAGTTGCAAACCGTAGTCTGGCTATTTTTAGTTTTTAGTTTTTGAATTTTACCCCTTTTTCTCCCCAACTTTTCATGGTATCCAATTGTTGTAGTAGCTACTATCTTGTCTCATCGCTACAACTCCCGTATGGGCTCGGGAGAGACGAAGGTTGAAAGTCATGCGTCCTCCGATACAAAACCCAGCCAGCCGTACTGCTTCTTAACACAGCGCGCATCCAACCCGGAAGCCAGCCGCACCAATGTGTCGGAGGAAACACCGTGCACCTGGCAACCTTGGTTAGCGCGCACTGCGCCCGGCCTGCCACAGGAGTCGCTGGTGCGCGATGAGACAAGGACATCCCTACTGACCAAGCCCTCCCTAACCCGGACGACGCTAGGCCAATTGTGCATCGCCCCACGGACCTCCCAGTCGCAGCCGGTTACGACAGAGCCGGGGCGCAAACCCAGGAACTCTGATGGCACAGCTGGCGCTGCAGTACAGCACCCTTAAACACTGCGCCACTGGCTTTTTAATGGCGGTTTTGGAGCAGTGGATTCTTCTTTGCTGAGCGGCCTTTCAGGTTATGTCGATATAGGACTCGTTTTACTGTGGATATAGATACTTTTGTACCTGTTTCCTCCAGCATCTTCACAATGTCATTTGCTGTTGTTCTGTGATTGATTTGCACTTTTCGCACCAAAGTACATTCATCTCTAGGAGACAGAACGCGTCTCCTTCCTGAGAGGTATGACGGCTGCGTGGTCCCATGGTGTTTATACTTGCATACTATTGTTTGTACAGATGAAAGTGGTAACTTCAGGTGTTTGGAAATTGCTCCCAAGGATGAACTAGAGTAGATTTCCTTTGATTTTCCCATGATGTCAAGCAAAGAAGCACTGAGTTTGAAGATGTAGATACAGTATGTCAGTCAGTCAGTCAGATGGCTCTAGATAGCTAGAAGTAGGAAGTAAGAGGCTATAGCTAATGTTAAACAGAGCCTACCACAGCAGGAGCAAAAAATATACAACTAAGTTCTCATAATAACTTTGCTTTGCAGAGAGTAGGCTACTGAGGCAGTGGGGGGGGACCTCACTAAAACTCAAACCCTGGTTAAGGCCCTGATTGTGAGTGCCACAGCACTCTTTCAAGGACAGCGGACAAGAGTAGGGGGAGCAGGTACATGCTCACCATGCTGCAGTGAATATGTCTGTAGAGTGTGAACTATGTGTAGTCCAGTGGTGTAGTGGTGCCTGGAAAAGTGGTTATACTCTTATTTTGCCAAACATTTCCCAAATGGCCTGTCCGCCGTAGGGAAAGCGCCCTGTGTGAGAAATGACATGAGAAACCATGACATGACCTACAATTATAAATCCTACTGTAAATCCTACTGTCCAAGTACTGTAGGCTAATGATAGGCCTACTATTGAAACAGATAAATAAGTCTATCAACTGAGTCAGAAATTCATTTTTTTCAGGTTTTCACTCTGAAAGTCACACTTTTTAATAGACAAACAACCACATTGGATGTTTCTAAGTCCATAACAATGGAGACCACTTTTGAGGTCTGGGAAGAATATAAGACATTTAGATTTTTCAGTGTAGTTACCCTTTACTTCAAGATTGCATGCACCCACCACTGTTTTTTGGTTAGCAGTGTTTCTGTAACACAATAGATTGAGTTTTCAAAACAAATGGCCACAGGATTGATGCAAATAATCATGATATCATTCTGCCAGGTAGGCATATGCTTCTTTGTAGCCAGTTGACATTTAATTGAGGTTTTTGGAAAACCTTTCCCTCTACCAAAAGAAGGTTCCCACTGTGCAAAAAGTATTTGGATCAACATGGTTTCCACGTCATTTCAACAAAAAAATGTAATGTGATGACATCGAATCAACATTGGAAAATTATTGGATTGTCACGTGTGCTCCCTCTCCGGCCTCTAGGTCACCAGGCTGCTCGTTAGGGCGCACACCTGTTCGGCGCATAATGACACTCACCTGGACTCCATCACCTTCTTGATTACCTTCCCTATATATGTCCTATATATGTCCTATATATGTCCTATATATGTTCTTCCCCAGTTGTCATTGTTCCTGTTCTGTCGGTGCGCTGTTCGTGATTCTTGTTTTGTGCTTTAATTTATTACATGTATTTACTTCCTGAACTTGCTTTCCCGACTTTCAGTGTACATCGTTAAATGGATTTGCAAAAAGTAATCAACTTTAGGGAACTGTATGTTCTCACCCAACTTTCAACCTAAATCCAATGACATGGTGATTTAGCAAAAAATTCACATTAGCTGACAACTCAACCAAATGTAAATCAAAACTAGACGTTGAAATTGCGTCTGTATCCAGTGGGTTAGGCATATTATTATTATTATATTATTATTGTGCACATTGCTGCACCTAAAATGTGAAGAAATAATAGTTTATCAACATTTTAAGCTAAACATTCTGATCTGTTCCATCAGCTTTATTAATTGATATGACGTATACCTCCACTACACTACTTTGATAAGCATTGTGGGGATTAAGAAGTGAGTATATGCAATGCCCACTGAAAAATAAGTGGGTATACAGTGTATACCTGTGTATACCCACCACTACATCACTGGTGTAGTCAGTGATTAGGGTGAATTTGTGAATTTTTATTAGGATTCCCATTAGCTAACGCCGTAACGTTAGCTAATCCTCCTGGGGTCCAACCCAATTTGATTGGCTTTATACAGACATCATAGATTTCTGTTGATGCATTCAGAGGTCTGCCTTCTTGGCAGAGGCGGGTGTGTGAATCATAAGTGTAACGAAACTGTGAGTGTGTGCATCAGTGCATGCATGTGGACATGTATGTTGTAGTTCAATTAAAGTCCTGTGTGGATAACTGCATGTTACTACTTTTGTTTGGTGTCTTCAGAAGAAATGTACTACTAGGTTATGAAATGATTAACTGCAGTCAACCACTAGCCAACATCCAGTATTTATGTGAAAAATGCCCAGCAGTGTCTGTCTTTGGCTCCACTTGAAGCTCTCAGAGGTTCATCTTCCTCAGAGTGGTAGGCAGTGGCGTAGGAAGGCATCTTGTTTTCAGGATAATACTGTGGCAGAGAAAATGTCAATAGCCAATGCATGGATGCATTGATAAGCACAGATAAGCATAAAACTCCAAAGTATAGATTTATGTCATTTCATCTGTCAGCGATAGAGCCGTTTGTCCTCATCTAATGAAATCTACATATTGTACATTTCCTTCTTCCAAAAAAATAAAATATAGTAATATATGTACAAATAGCTGTACTAAAATGTCTCTCTTTTAAATGTACAGTAGCACCACTATTTTTTTAAATATGCTTAGTATTTGTGTTTGGTTTTATCCAAGGTAATGTTGGTATCTTTCAGTAACAGAGTTATTTTCAAGGATGCCCTGGATGTTTTTCCAGACAGTGTTTTTATCAGATTCTTTCCACAACACTTGTGATGTGTGTTTAATTGGAACAGACTGTCCTCACATCAGTTTTGATGAGCGGTCAATAGGTGAGCTCAAGGCTTCCAATTTCAAGAAAGAGAGGAAAAAAGGGGAAGAGAAGAATGAGGATGTAATAAAATAGCACCCCACCACCAATGGTAAAAATACATAGCCATTAAGACATCCGCAAGGCCTGATCCATCAGTGTGGCAGGTAGCCTGGTGGTTAGAGCGTTGTGCCAGTAACTGAAAGGTCCCAAGTTTGAATCCCTGAGACAACAAGGTGAAAAATTTGCACATTAATACACACTTGTACATGTCTGAAATCTGACAAATATAAGCACCCACATGATTATCATCCACCAATACCTTGATTTAGAGACACTGCTAATTGTAACAAATGACAAGTGGAGCATTTTTTGTTTGTACATTTTGCCATTTCCTTATTGTTTTCTTCCACAACATCAACAACACCAACTGCCAATGAAGGGTTTTCAAATGCAGTCAAAATAGAACTGAGTCATTGGACTGAGTCACTTGATAATCATGACTCCTAATCAAAGTAAATATCAAGTGATCGAGATGAGAGAAAAACAGCAGGGAATTATTAGTGACCATGTTAAAAACGGATCAGGGCTGAGATGCAGAGCTGGGTTCAAATAGTATTTGCTGTCTTTCAAATACATTTCAGCATGTGATTGAGCTTGCCTGCAGTGCCAAATACGCAGGGTTAGCACTTTGTGGACTATTCCATTGGTTCTATTGCACCAGGCAATGTTCAATCAACTGCAGCTGAAGTATTTGAAAGAAAAATATATTGTTTGGACCCTGGTCTGCTGAGGCGACGCACACTGGCCCAGCATGCTGTAGTATTGTTATATGCTTTGGTATATTCAACACTGCTAGCAGGGGCCCTGCTGTGACCAACCACACAATCAGAACACTCACAGAGAGAGGCAAGCCAAAGATATCACCTTCACACAGCACACTGCGGGCAGCTATATGGCTGTCTCTGTCTTTGTTCTACCAGCCAAGCAGTCTAACCATGGTGCCTTGGGAGATGTCATGTGTCCCCTTCTTCCAGGTCTCCGTACCTGTCTCATCTGGTTCAGGACCTGTTGATGTTGCAGTCAGATCATAACCTAAAAATGCCATGTTCTATTGTTGCCCTTCAAGCTGAAGCAAACTGGTATCTCGCCCTCTAGTCAAAGGACACGACCCCTGTTAAAGCACAAAACTCTCTCTTTAACTGCTCCTTGTTCCATTTGAAAACAGAGGTTTGTCCACACATCCTCAGCCCAGCCATGTACTGTAAGGACATCCTCAACACAGTACTGCATTGAAATGAGTGAGTATCATGCTATTGACTGGCTGTATATAGTGATGTACTGTATGCGCACGACATGAGGGGAGTGTCCAGAGCAGGAGAACACACAGATTTACAGATGGTTAGGAAAGGTTGGCATGTCTTTGGAGAATGCCCTACCCCTATTTAGCGTAACAAAAACACACATAGGGCTGGCACAATTACCGTATAATCGTGTAACAGACGATTATGGATGAAGACTGTCGTGAAAATAAAACAACCGTCATAACTGTTAAAAATATATATACTGAACAAAAATAATAACTCAACGATGCAACAATTTCAAAGATTTTACTGAGTTCATATACAAAATCAGTAATTTGATATAAATTCATTATGCCCTAATCTATGCATTTCACATGAAAGCATCTGTTGGTCACAGATACCTTGAAAAAAGAAAAGAACCAATCGGTATCTAGTGTGACCACCATTTGCCTCACGCAGCGCGACACATCTCCTTCGCATAGAGTTGATCAAGATGTTGATTGTGGCCTGTGGAATGGTGTCCCACTCCTCTTCCATGGCTGTACGAAGTTGCTTGATAATGGCGGGAACAGGAACACTCTGCCGTACACGTCAATCCAGAGCCTCCTAAACATGCTCAATGAGTGACATGTCTGGTGAGTATGCAGGCAATGGAAGAACTAGGACATTTTCGGTTTCCAGGAATTGTGTACAGATCCTTGTGACATGGGGCCGTGCATTATCATGCTGAAACATGAGGTGATGGCGGCGGATGAATGGCACGACAATGGGTATCTCTGTGCATTGAAATTGCCATTGATAAAATGCAACTGTGTTCATTGTCCGTAGCTTATGCCTGCCAATACCATAACCCACCCACCACCATGGGGCACTCTGTTCACAACGTTGACATCAGCAAACTGCTCGCCAACACAACGCCATACTGGTCTGTGGTTGTGAGGGCGGTTGGGCATAATGCCAAATTCTCTAAAACGACACTGGAGGCGGATTATGGTCAAGAAATGAATATTCAATTCACTGGCAACAGCCCTGCAGTCAGCATGTCAATTGCACGCTCCCTCAAAACTTGAGACATCTGTGGCATTGTGTTGTGTGACAAAACTGCACATTTCTAGAGTATCCTTTTATTGTTCCCAGCACAATGTGCACCTGTATAATGATCATGCTGTTTAATCAGCCTCTTGATATGCCACACCTGTCAGGTGGATGGATTATCTTGGAAAAGGATAAATGCTCACTAACAGGGATGTAAACAACTTTGTGCTCAATATTTGAGTGAAAGAAGCGTTTTGTGTAAGTGGAACATTTCTATGATCTTTTATTTCAGGTCATGAAACATGGGACCAACACTTTACATGTTGCTCTGATGTACTAGAACGCATGAAAAAAAACTTTTAGAATAAAGCATTGCATCAGTGGAGGCTCCTCAGAGGAGGAAGGGGAGGACCATCCTCCTCAGTGAATTTAAAAAAAATGTAAATTGTAAAACATTTAAAAAGTTATCATTTTTAGATAAAATTTTCACAAAAAAATAGATGAAATTATCACCAAATAACTGAATAAAAAACATTATTTAACAAAAAAGGTCTACAGTAGCCTCAACTGCACTCTGTAAGGTAGCACCGTGGTGTAGCCGGGGGACAGCTAGCTTCCGTCCTCCTCTGGGTACATTGACTTCAATACAAAAAACCTAGGAGGCTCATGGTTCTCACCCCCTTCCATAGATTTACACAGTAATTATGACAACTTCCGGAGGTCGTCCTCCAGCCTATCAGAGTTCTTGCAGCATGAACTGACATGTTGTCCACCCAATCAAAAGATCAGAGAATTGATCTAGTACTGAAAGTATAAGATACAGCTAGCTAGCGCTGCAGTGCATAAAATGTGGTGGGTAGTTGAATCAAAGAGGGAGACAATTGTTGAACAGTTTTGAACATCTTGATATCTTCCAAAATGAAGGAGAAGCAAGAGAGAGATAGAAGAGAGAGATGTCATCATTTTTTAAAAACTTTCAGTTCCACTTACTTAGCTAGCAAATGCCGGTAGCTAGTTTAGCCTACTGAAACACCCTGCTTAAACAGAGGGATGCTATGTTAGCTAGCTGGCTATGACTTTCCAACACAACACTGGAACTCTTCCAAGTCAAGGTAAGCTTTTGGTATTACTAATTTATTGCCACCGGGGCCTGCAGTTGTAACTACTTACTGACTGTACACTAACGTTACTGCATGATTGCAGTGGGTTTACTAATGCTTTAGTTCTATTAGCAATGCTGACTATGATGTTACTTTAGCTAATATGGTGACAACGATGAGGGCTGTTGGTAGAGGTTTGGCTTGGAAAGGTTTTTTCGCCTGCTCACACAGCTGATTTGTTGTGCATTGAAGTCCACAAGCGAAGGGAAGAGAAGGAATACAATGTGGCTGTTATGAGAGTGAACTCTGTTTACGAGTGATCAGGGGTGTATTCGTTCCGCCGATTCTGTTAAACGTTTCTCAAACGGAACAAAACCAGGATTAACATACCTGAATTTGTCCAATAGAAACTATCCTTTGCAACAGTTGGACTAATGATTACACCCTATATCAGCTAGATGCAGGCAAGAGTGCACAAGGTGGTATTGAATGTCACTGTCCATTGTAAACTTTCTAGGTTGGAAGCAACCTTATGAAAATAGGCTAGGTTGAAGCAACCTCATGATGGGTATAGGGAAAATTAGAGTATCATGTAATAGCCTAAACCTATCGCTGTTCAATTGAACTGGGTTAATGGAATATGAATGAGAGTCATCCAATATGCGTTAATAGAAATAAGGCCATGCTCATGAAAAAATTGTCCTCCCTCATCTTAAACTGCACTGACCACCACTGCATTGCATGTATTATCATCGCTTTTGCATGCTGGCATAGAGCAGGAGAGTAGAGACGTTTGCAGAAGTTGCACACATACGGAACCATTCCTGGCCTAGAGTCCTTGAAAATGTTGGCCTTTTATAAACGCATTTCATGCAATTCTACATCAGCAGCATATTTTGTAATACTTTACAAATGATCAAAATGACAGGCTACATTGACAATAACAACGGCTTTGTCTTGAATACATCAAAAGCCTATGCGTGTGTGTGTGTGTGTGTGTGTGTGTGTGTGTGTGTGTGTGTGTGTGTGTGTGTGTGTGTGTGTGTGTGTGTGTGTGTGTGTGTGTGTGTGTGTGTGTGTGTGTGTGTGTGTGTGTGTGTGTGTGTGTGTGGAGACACACATATCGTAGCTTTCCAGTTTCACTGAACTCACCTAATGACGTGGAGCTCACTCACCAGCGATTGTCGGTGTGCTTGCGTCAAAAGCCTCTCTCTCTCTCTCTCTCTCTTGTTTTACTCTCTCTTGTTTTACTTTCTGAAACAATGCTCTTCGCTCAATAGGCCTATTTGGAAGTTGATAACATATATGATATACTACACGACAGATTAGTCTTCTCTTTTCAGCAGGTGATATTTGCTTTCCAACCTGTGTTTTTCCACAATTGTATTTCAAAATATTGCGAAAGGCCTGTTTTGGTTGCATGCGTTTGACTGACAGATTTGCTACACATTCCCGAATGTAGGCATGCCTTGTGATTGGGCTACACACAATCAATCCGCAGCTAGTCAAAAAATAAAATAAAAGCTATTGATCCTCTGTGGCTAAATTATAGGCCTAATCCTGGTGTAGTATTCAGAATTATTTCATGTCTTTCTGGACAGCAGTGATTCTATAACTTTGGCAAATTAATTTCAATTTATCAGGGGTGCTGCCTCACCTCCAGCAGCCTTCCTGTGGCTATGATTCTACAAGGAAATACATGATGAAGTGAAACGCTGGAGAGATGAATTGCAGGCTCATGTCTGTCAGAGCAGAGAGAGATCATAGAAAGTCACTTATTCTAGTTCTGTGAGCCTGAGATACAGATGTGCTTCTCTTTCTCTCACACCAGCAATGGCCACGAGTTGGTCTATAGACTACAAACCATAAACACGGGCTGGCCCAACACTAATCAATTCTTAGAATATCAGCCATGTTTTCACGTTACGTTTTTTTAGGGGGCAGGAGAATTACAGAGGGAACTTTAAATAACTCTTATTGCTTTTATTACAATTGTCTAATTTCAAACAGTGAGATTTAAGTTTCAGGCCACAAGAGGTAGGCTACCGGATCCTGGCAAATGGGTTCGGGAACGAAACAGTCCAAAACGTGAGCACACGCACGCATGCACACACACACACGCACGCACACACACACACACAGATATACAGTATGTATAGGTAAATACTCTCTGTGTGGGGGTACAGTAAGAGAGCAAGGTAAGCTCCCCATCCCTATGTGGATTCTTATGCCTGGAGTAATAGTGGAGTTGATAGCCTTGGTTCTGTCCTCTTGATGTCTGAGCTGAAGGGTACACTGAAAAAGTATATATCTTCTGTCTGTCAGCTGCCTGTTAGAGTTCAGGAGTGAGGTCACTGTCTGAGAGACAGACAGGGAAAGAGAAGGCGGAAAGAGTTCTCTGTTACAGTATACTTATTTTTTCCCTTCCTCCTCCCTCCAGAGTAGTGCCACACACTACTGTCTCATCCAGAGGGGTGATGATGTATTAAAGACTGGTGAAGATGGGGTCAGAGGAAAATGATGAAAGGTCTAAGACAATGGGGATGTTGCAGAACATCTTTATTGCAGTCACTCTGCACAGATGCTCAAATCACACAACGTCCAGGAAAGTGTTTAAACATGTCAGGAACCATGTTAATATGATATAGAAATCTTCTGAGATGTGCAGTCTCAAGTGGAACGCAACTAATATGTGGGAGTATAGGCCAAGACAGAGGCATGCTTATGTAGTTGCCCACGAGTGAATCTGCTCCATTGAGATGTGGTTAGAAACAGGCCCCATGGCAGAATACACAAAGTTCACCACCGGCATTCAATCAAATCCATGCCCCCCACTTCATCTTTTCCATAGATATTATAACGGACAATGTTAGAACAACTAGACCCCCTTAAATTATATCCCATCAATCACATGATTTAAATGTGTGAATAAAAGGAAATACAAACTTAGTGTGGTGCTGCCATCAGTTGGTTACCACATGTAATCACATGAGAAATGTACTCATTCTCTGCCTGAGAACACTTCAGGTATACTGCAACCGTATTCCATTGAACTCTACTGCCCTATTGCACCACCTAGTGTTCCTCAGGGAAACTGCCCATTGGAATCCTCATGTGAATGTGACAAAATAATCTGAAGCATACAGTGTTGTCACATAATTTAACTCTCATAGTTACTGGTAGTAAGGGGTCCTGTGAGTGAGAGGGTAGGAAAGAAAGTAACTTTAGCATTTTACACATTTTCTGTGAACAACACACTAAAAACATACTCCTCAGCATTTTGGCATCATCATATTGTACTCTTTTCTTTCAAGTTGGTGGTGGAAATCAGGGGCGCAACTTTGGTTTTCGATGCGTGTGGCAGGGGGGCTTCTGTGGTTCCTCACATTTTCGGAGACTTCTAAAGCTCATTTCCTGCATTTCTACACAATCTAACATGACCCACGACCGTTCTAGCCATCTCTAATTTAGAACAACAAAAATAGGGCAACAATGCCCACAGTCATCAAGCTAGGTAAGAGATCATTATTAAATATGTGTTAGTGACTGATAAGACTAAACTAGATCATTGATAATTCAATAATCAATATTGTGTTGCAGCTGTAACCAATAGCCTAACAAATGAACAACTCTTACAAATGAAGTACAAATACGTAACTTTTGATTGGCTTTGTTAAGACATCCTCTATATCAAATTTCAGCCAGACTGTCCAGCCAGCCCGAGCTCCCTGCATGCCCGACCCCCACCAGTCTAGTAAATGTGTTATTTTTTTACATTTATTTAACTAGGCAAGTCAGTTAAGATCAAATTCTTATTTACAATGACAGCCTATCCCACCGGCCAAACCCAACCCTAACCTAAACAATGCTGGGCCAGTTGTACGCCACCCTATGGGACTGTCACTGGGAATGAACCAGGCTCTGTAGTGACACCCCCAGCACTCGGGAGGCCCGACACAAATAACTCAACTCTCTCCCCAACACAACTTCCTTCCCATATGTTTTCATGTCTCAGGGAAAGGTTTGTAAAACAAAATCTTAATAAAAACACACATGTTAACACACAGAAACAGTATATCCTCCATATAATTCATATCATAGGCCTAATAGTACTGTAGAGCTCTTTTGATAACTTGATAACAGTCTCCAGTATCAACATTTTCCAGCAAACAAAAACAGTCAGAATCTGTATACATACTTCTTGCTTTGTTCAGTGTTCACTGCACAGAGATAATAAAGTGTTGTATCTGCAAAACTTCACCTCTGTGCTGTCACAGACTGGTCTTCCCTGACTGCCTGGCCCTGATGAGACCCCTGTCACCATCTGATCCTGCTCAGATGAGGCATGGCAAAGAATTACCTTGGTGTACATTTATACATTACATTATCCAAGAACAGAATCAATGGTTCAGTAATTGAAATGACCATTATACCCAGATCCAAGACTGTAGCCTACCCATCAACTCAAGATGGAACTTTGTATCCATTCACTGATTGGTAAAGCTAATACACTGCCAAATTCACCTGAGCTATGTGGACTGGCTTTCCCTGGCTGTCTGGCCCTGCAGGGACACCTTTCATCATCTGATCCTGCTGAGACATGATGAGCATAGTGTTGAGTATTGACTGTGCACCATGACAGTGAAGCCTGTGGAGCTGTTTATTCCATGTCAGTGTGAAAAGTAGGGAATTACCTAGGGAAACTGACAGATCAATAACGTTACATTCCTATACTGACAAATAAAAAAAGTCAGAATATCAGCCTTCAATCATTTGCCCACTGGTTTCATCGTTTGATTCAGGTCTAGTGTGATTGATGCAAAAATAGTACCATAAGTTAGTGAGCTAATGTTAGCCAACTTTTGGCTAGCTCAATCTAATGGTACAATGGTACATCATCAAATGTGACCCAATTCAGGAAACTAGGTGCATGCCGCAAGTCACGACTTCACAGGAGAGCCGTTTAAACGTGAAACTTTTTTTTTTTTTAATCAAAATGCGTTTTTGGGGCAGACATGCCTTCTCGAACATATGCACTTTCATCTAACCTTAATAACTTTTACGCCATCCGTAAATACGAATAAAGTTGCCTAGTTGGTTTAGCCAAAGAAAAAGTCAGGAACCTTCCCGCTAGCCATGATCGGCTAAGATAATGAGGGGGCTGGGCATCCCGAGAGATGAGTTTCAGATTGTTCTGCGGTGTAGCATCTTGTGTCTATAAAATGAGCTGCTCGTTATGCGTAGATAATCCTTTCTACTGCAGTTTAAAAAAATATAACATTAGCCATGGAGAACTGCAAATATGTTGCTATTGCTCTCAATAACATTGCTGCCCTGAATTTATCAGGCGCTATCGACAAAAGTCAGTGGGAAAAAGTTGTGATGGACTACATTCTGGAGGACAATCGTGCCATGCTGGCTCTCTCTGACTCTGCAAATTAATCAGACGATGAGGAAATTTCTGATTTAGGTAAAAACATTGTAATTGAAGAAGACATTGTAGAGTCTTCTGATGACGGTGATGGGGAAGAAATGGATATTAACAGTGTTGTCGTCACAAAAGAAGTTGACCGAGGTTTGAAATCAGTGAAATCAGCACAACGGGCCAAACAAGCTGTGCAAACTAAACAGAAACGACACAGGACATCTTATTTTATGAAAGGAGATGCAGTCTGCAGTGAAGTTTTGACCCATGTACAGTATACGGGTAAGAATCCCGCTACAGTTTCAGATATTATATGTATCTAATTTTGTCAGAAATTTAAGGCTTGCTGTTAGCTAGCCAGCTCGAGTTCGATGGCTGGCTTGCTAGCTAACGTTAACATTGAACCTAACTTATTTGGTTAACTTTAGCTATGACAATAGGTTTGTATTGCTATGTTAGTGATGTTATTCCCTGTTTTACAGCTTTGATGCTCTGTGGCCTGGTGTTGTTGTCGCCAAGGAGCGTTCGGACTGTCGGGACCATGTTTCAGCTGCTGCGCAACGCTGACATCCTTCCTCCCATAGATGGTCTGCCTGTACAAGCACCACCTGGACTGGACACAGCTAGACAAACTTATCTTTTTGAGAAGATCAGGGAGTTTTGTGATGAAGAGGCTATGGACATCACATGCCCTGCACCAAAGTCAAGGGCATGACAGAAACAGGCTATCCGAATAGAGATTGCCTGTTCATGCGTGGTTCGGATGGACCAGTCATCAGCACTATCTGCAATGCCTCTATTCAAATGACTCTCTCCTTACACACACACGTCATACGTTGCTGTTACTATTATTTACATTTTTTATCTTGCTGCTCAGTCACTTTACCCCTGGTTGTATGCCTATAACTACCTCGTCTATCACTGATATCGCTATTGATACTGTTCTTGTACATACTGTATAATATTTTATTTTGACACTATCTATTTTTGATATTGCTACTATGCAAGTAACCATTTGGCTGTACCATTTACACCTTCTTTAGAAACCCATCCACTTAGCAAGACAAAATGAAAATATTGATATATGAAATTAATATTGATATGTGTGGTCGTAACATGATTTTGGAACATACCACAACAATACCATGTAACCGTATCAAGTGTCCACCACATAAATAAATGGTGCATGCATCTGTTTCGTACATGTGCACCTCACTCAGGTTTAAACTCAGGTTGCATGGACTTAACTTATGTATGGAATACTATTTGATAAGTGCATGTGTAACAGTATATAAAGTATGATACTTGTGTGAAGGCATTTGGGCAGTGGTCAAAAGTACTTAAGTAGTACAGAATTTTTTTTTTACCTAAATCTTTTTTCGGGGTATCTGTACATTACTTTACTATTGATTTTTTTGGCAACTGTTACTTTTACTTCACTACATTCCGAAATAAAATAATGTACTTTTTACTCCATACACTTTCCCTGACACCCAAAAGTACTCGTTACATTTTGACAGAAAAAATGTCCAATTCACACACTTGTCAAGAGAACATCCTTACTGCATCTGATCTGGCAGACTCACTAAACACAAATGCTTTGTTTGTAAATTATGTCTGAATGTTGGAGTGTGCCCCTTGCTATTCGTCAATAAAAAAAAGAGAACAAATTTGTGCCGACTGGTTTAATATAAAGAATTTGATGTGATTCATACATTTGAATACTTTTTACACCACTGGATGTGGCTGGGGGTTATAGCATTTCTTTCACATTACCTGTAGGCTACTACCACTTTTTGTCTTAATCTTTACTACACTACTCACTGTTAAGCACATGACCTCATGTGAATCCCTAAAGAGATGGGTGGGGCTGGCTTAAGAGGTAGTGAGAGAGAGGGTGTAGACAAAGGAGAGCTCTCCAGTAGGTACCAAAATATTCAAAGGCACTTTTCTCAAAAGCAGAATTACTTTCCCATTTTTCCTCAGAAATAATGTTTATGATATACCATTTTGTAACTCTGAGTCTCTACTTTTATACAATGTAAAAAAACAATTTCAAATGTTGCTACATAAGACTGAATCCAGTGAGTGAGTGAGTCACAGATGTACTTCTGTTGAAACAGGACAACACAAAGGCTACAAAACATTTCCATACACAAACAGCTGTTAGATACTGCTATCTGACAGATAGCTAGTTAGAGATGAACTGGATGTGGTAGCTTCTAGCTAGCTAACTAGCTGCTAGTACTGTAGTTCATTCACTTCAGTCAAGAGGGGATGAAACATTAGCTAATGTAACATGTCAGTTACACTACTATCTAGAAGTTACATTCATGTTTTGTTATAAAAATCCTGACATTATGATTTTGTAATTATTATATGAACACATTGACAGTCAAGTAAGCTCTCCATCTTAATCAGCAACCTTAAGCATTGATATACTGTATATATAGTTGGAATTCAGTATCATGGTTTATTATTCTGGTAGAGCGCAGATGTTGAAACTATGCAGAGGTGTTCCTGACATGTAATTTCATTTACAGTTTTATTTGATTTACTGCCTTATTTATGTGATTGTGCCTGGGAAAGTAAGCTGCTATCAGTTGTTTATACATGTTATGGGAACAAGCTAAGGATGTCAGATGCCCTGAAGCTACCTTACCCTGACACCCTGTCGTAGTGACATGGGTGTCTGCACTACTGTAAATATGAAGGCCAGTGTGTGGCGTGTGAGTGTGTATGTGTGTGTGTGTTTGTGAGCCATGTGTGTGTGTGTGCCTGAACTGAAGTGCCCTAGTTGTGGGGGTGAGTTTAGGGCGTAAGGTTGTTCCTGCTGTCTCCTTGGTGAAAATGCAGCCAGCCAGGTGACTAACACTGCTCAGGGTACACACCGGCATTGTTTCTCTAACACGTTTACCTTGTTTTCTATACCGTCTGGACGGTAGCGGTGGACGTCATGGAGGAGGAGTTGTCTGACAGAGAATCATCGCTGACGGATTGACGTGTTCAAGTACAGAGGTAAACTCTCTGGTGAGTCACAACATAGAAGCCTGGCCTGGAAATGATGCTCTCCCTGCATGAAGTCTGAGAAAATTCTAGACTGCAGTGACCTAGTGAGCTTTTCAAGAGGTTTAGATCTCTTGCTGTAATGGCTAAATTGTTGGACTGAAAGTTGCAGGTTTCGAGTCCCAATCGGACTACCCCAGAAATTCACTACAATAGCTTGAAACTTCAGCTTCCATTTGTGGGGATTTAGATTGAAAAGAAGATGGAGCCAAATGCCTTGACTCAACAAATCTCTGTTGAACATAAACTGAATGGAGGCTGCCCTCTAGTGACCATGCAAGCACAAACAACCTATACAGACTCCTCAATCAGTGTGCCTATTACCTTAGGGCAGGGTTCCCCAGCTGACAGCCCAAATCTGTCCAGTTGGTGATTTTATTTGGTTTTCTGAGCTAAATTAATTGTTAATTGTTTGCATAAAATACTGTAAAAAAAAAGCTAATGAATATTTTAGAAATCTATTCACAGGTAT
Organism: Oncorhynchus kisutch; assembly: GCF_002021735.2. Lineage (NCBI taxonomy): Eukaryota > Metazoa > Chordata > Actinopteri > Salmoniformes > Salmonidae > Oncorhynchus > Oncorhynchus kisutch. The sequence continues at coordinate 32,499,136 of NC_034179.2, forward strand.
TCCCATGCATAATACAGAGATATACACAGAGTATACAAAACATTAAGAACACCTGCTCTTTCCATGACATATACTGATCAGGTGAATCCAGGTGAAAGCTATGATCCCTTATTGATTTCATTTGTTAACCCCACTTCAATCAGTGTAGATGAAGGGGAGGAGACAGGTTAAAGAAGGATTGTTACGCCTAGAGACAATTGAGAAATGGATTGTGTACTGTATGTGTTCCATTCAAGAGAGTGAATGGGCAAGACAACATATATAAGTGCCTTTGAACAGGGTATGGTAGTAGGTGCCAGGCGCACCAGTTTGAGTGAAGAACTGCAACGCTGCTGGGTTTTTCACACTCAAAAGTTTCCCGTGTATATCAAGAATGGTCCACCATCCAAAGGACATCCAGCAAACTTGACATAACTGTGGGAAGCAGTGGAGTCAACATGGGCCAGCATCCCTGTTGAACACTTTCAACACCATGCCCCAATGATTGAGGCTGTTCTGTTTTGTTATTTATTTTTATTTAACCTTTATTTAACTAGGCAAGTGAGTTAAGAACAAATTCTTATTTACAATGACGGCCTACCAGAGACCAGTGGGAACTGCCTTGTTCAGGGGCAGCTCGGGGATTCCATCCAGCAGCCTTTCAGTTACTGGCCCAGTTACTGGGCCAGTAACATATCATCTTAGACAATGATATGAAACACTATTGATATATTTTATACTGTCTTATTAATCTAATTTCATGAAGATCACAAATTGGTACAGTATATATTTGGGTGAAAGTTGATCTACTGTCCACCATGAACTGCACCATAATACCCTTACATGATATTAGGTTGGGATTGAGTATTTTGCAATAGAGAGAAATGAATACATGTATGGGTGTTATGGTGCAGTACATGGTGGACAGTGGAGACACTTTCACCCAATTATATACAAGGACTTACATAGAACAGCATGTAAACAGGTAGCCAGGGTTGGCTTGGCTTTTTGCCACAGTAAGCGGGAAGACATGCCGTCACCGCATCTGTCACTCGAATGTGTCTATGATGAGATTGAACTGGTGAGTCAAAGTTTTACAGTGATTCACGTCTGTGAATGAAGGAGCACCTCTATCCACTCGCCACCCTTTTAAAGACACACACACACACACACACACACACACACACACACACACACACACACACACACACACACACACACACACACACACACACACACACACACACACACACACACACACACACACACACACACTTACTTACAGGCTCTCCAATAAGTCTATTGTACAGTAGCTGTCCTCAGGCCAGTTCCTTTCAGTGGCAGACCAAGGCCCATCCTGGCAGACCTCCATGGTGTTCAAACAGTGTTCTAACACACCCCTTCACACACACACACACACACACTCACTATGACACACACACTCACTATCACACCCGCGGGCCAGAGCAGCCCCTCAGCCAGGGGATTTCACCGCTCTGATGACGGGGCATGGGCTTCCTTCCTGAGCCTTCATAAATCTGTCTGTGGCCTCAGTCCTATAGTCTAATATTAAAGCTGTTTCCATGACATACTGTAGCAGGAGAGGGGAGTGGGAAGCTCTTGTGTGTGCAGGTGCAGGTTGGATGGTAGGATAGGGAGGGTTAGTAATAGTGGGCGGCAGGTAGCCTAGTGGTTTGAGCATTGGACCAGTAACTAAAATGTTGCTAGATCAAATCCCCGAGCTGACAAAGTAAAAATCTGTCATTCTGCCCCTGAACAAGGCAGTTAACCCACTGTTCCTAGGCCCTCATTGTAAATAAGCATATGTTCTTAACTGATTTGCCAAGTTTAATAAAGTAAGTAATGTGGACCACTGTAATATTGCATAGTTTTTGTATTTGGTTAAGTTTATTTGGAAGTGTAGGCAGAACATAGGTATCACTCGTAGACATACGCACATGAAGATATACAGTACATACGCACATGAAGATATACAGTACATACGCACATGAAGATATACAGTATATACGCACATGAAGATATACAGTACATACGCACATGAAGATATACAGTACATACGCACATGAAGATATACAGTACATACGCACATGAAGATATACAGTACATACGCACATGAAGATATACAGTACATACGCACATGAAGATATACAGTACATACGCACATGAAGATATACAGTATATACGCACATGAAGATATACAGTACATACGCACATGAAGATATACAGTACATACGCACATGAAGATATACAGTACATACGCACATGAAGATATACAGTACATACGCACATGCACACACCAAATAATTCAACAAACACATTCTTTAGTCCCAACATTCCTCAATGATTCCACACTGGGAACAGAAGAGGTGATGTTGCACCACTGGCTATTGGTCCATTATTGCCTTTTATTTTGCGTGTAAAAAGAACCTTGGCTTCTCTTTTCTTAGAAATGTGACAAGAATGGGCAAGCAATTCCTCAGCTAGGATAGGGACCCTTGTCAACTGAGACCCTGGGAAGATAGAGGCTAAATAGTACAGACCTCAAGGCAAAAATGAACACATGCAGACACACACACACACACACACACACACACACACACACACACACACACACACACATGCAAGCTTTCATGTAAAACTGCACAAACTCGTGAGTCATATTTTTTTAAAGGTTTTATTATTACGTTTTAAAAAATTAGAATACAAACTGTAGCATTCACATACATTAATACAATAATGCAATATAAAAACTAAAATAAGTTTGTTCGTTGGGTTTGTAAAGAGGATTGCTGCAGTACATTCAGACTCTCAACACTTTGGACAAGTGAGGTGTGTGTTTTGAGCAATTGAAAGTTTTACTCTATAAGAATAACATGAATTGGCTTGAATGGTCATGTTTAAAACATCCAGAAATGTACATTGCCATTCTATTCAGGATATGACAATCATATTTACATTGTTAGACAACACATCCAGTATCCCTGCACATTGTAAATATGGTACTGGAACTGACCGACCCTGTATATAGTGTGCTTACTTACTTTCTCATGTTCTTCTTATTTTTATTTCTCTTGTGCTTTTGTTCTACCTTATGTTATTTTTAGTTTTACATTGTTATTGATTACTGCATTGTTGGGTTTAGAAAGGCATTTCACTTTGACATTAAAACTTGAAACTAATTCAGTGTCTTTAGAGAGTTGCACTGTAATACTGAATCCATTGCAACAGTGAGAGCACACAAAGCTCACTTTTTCATATTTTTCCCTGAGATCATTAGGACAGTTGGCTGGTCTATTCTCTAGACTCCAGGGGCCACTGTGGTGGATACCTAGGCTATAACTTCTCTGGTCCTAGTGTCAGAGTAGGGGCAGGCTGTGCTGGGGGCCTGCTGTCTCCTGGATGTGGCTCACCTGCCAGGGGAGGCCCAGGGCTGGAGACGACTCCATAAAGGCATCAATGTAGCCCTGGGCGCAGGAGGCCCACCCCCTAGTCTGGTACCCCAGCCCTTCGCCCACCTGGGTGTACCTAATAGGGCTTGGTGGCTGCTCCAAGGGGTTCCCTGTCCCACAGTGTCCGCGTGAGGGGTACAACTGGCCCTTGGCAGGATAGCAGGGGTAGTGTGGTGAGGGGGGGCATGAGGAGCCCAAGCTGTCAATGTAGAGGTGTGTCTCTGTTGGCAGCCTGTGAGGGTGGGTTCCCTGCTGAGGCTGGATCTGATGGGGGAGTGATGTGTGGTTACAGGAGACGTAGTTCTGGGACTCCAGGCGATGAGCAACTGTCACCCTGGGCGGGTCCAGCCGTGACGTCCCCACTGTTCCCACCGCCAATGACCTCCCAGCTGGCCTGTGGCACTCCCGGTGGGAGCAAGGCTTACTGGGGGGGTTGGAGCTGAGGAAGACAGAGAGGGCTGAGATGCGGTTGATGGCCCTCTGCAGGGTGGAAATCTTGGAGAGCCGCTTGCCGCTGAGGTCGTGGTTGAGTGCCACACGCAGAGCGTTGAAGGCCTGGTTGTAGTCCAGGATGCGTTTGCGTTCACGTACGTTGGCGGCCACACGGCGGGCCTTGGAGCGGACCGGGCGGCTACGCTTCTTGGACTGGCCCCCCTCAGTGTCATCGCTGGGAGGGCTGCTGGCCGAGCCCTCGCTGTCCTGCAAGGGGCCCACGGGGCTGTCGTCGCTCACCTCATCATTCTCTCCCTGACCTAGCATGCTCAGCTCCAGCTCCTCCTCTGAAAATTCCTCTAACCTTGCCAGACTGCTGCAGCTCATCACCACTGGCTGTTGTTGTAGTTGTTCTGTAGCCGCTGTCTACTTAGTTGTTTCTCTGTAGCCGCTGTCTGTAGCTTTGTGTAGTTCTTCTTGTGTAGAGGAGGCTATGAGGTAGATTAGATGCCTTGTACCTGGTGTGTTCCTATAGCTGCCGTCGCTATGCCAGGACCTCCTCTGCTGTAGCTTGGCTTGTTCCACGGGGCTACCGGTCGGGTTGGTTTTGGGTGTTGTGACCCGCGCCGTCTTTCACGGAGCTGCCGGCTGGGTTGGTGTTGGGTGCTGTGTCCCGCTGTGTCTTTCACGGGGCAGTCAGTTGGGACGTTGTTGGGTATTGTGTCCCGACAGCCCTGGTCTCCGACTCCTCTGGCGCCCTGTGATTACCTCTGCCTCTGCGGGATGGCCCTGCCTGAATTTTAAAGCCAGCCCTTCTCCTCCAGTCACATGGTACAGTCACCTATGAGGAATGATGCGCTCTCTCTCTCTCTACCTGGTTTATGGTCACCCTCAAGGCAAATGGGCTGTCACCTCCTCCTCCTCCACAGACACTCCCTCTCACCCCTTAGAGGATCTCTAAGTGTTTCAACACTTCCACAGCCTTTTTGGCATGACAATTGACTTTTTCTTGACTTCTGCCTATTCATTCTTTTTGGATCATACCGTATCTATGCCATTGATGGATCACTTCGGCTCTGAGCGGGTGCTCCAATGTATGAAGCTTGCTTCGATGTAAATCCACAATTCATGTATTTCCTCTCAAATACCTATTATTTTGCAGCCTACTAGTCACGTTGCTTCTACTGGTGCTATTTATTCTGGTGCTAATTGTTCTGATATTTATCTTAATTGGAGAGTCCCATGAATATCAGTCACTGGACGTCCGTGACAAACTGTGTTTATCAGATAGCAGCTTAATCTGCGTTGTGCTAGTTTCCCCTCATCTTACCAATGTGGGAGAAGGAGGGAGGGAAGGAGGAAAGAGGAATTCTCTTATCTACTTTGGGTTAGAATTGTCCATACAATTAGCTCTCCAAAGTGGCAATCCCCCCTCTCTCTCCTTCTCTCTATCTGCTCTATGTTTAAGAGACATGTAATTTAGGGGGGCTCCTGTGGAACCCTATCCTCATAAATCAGACTTGGGCAGCACCTGAGGACAGGAACACAGCACGGCCTGGACATCAAAGCAAAGGAAAATTAGGGCAGACTGGGCTGACTGGGCTGGGTTGGGGCCATCGACTCGAATTCTCTATGGTAATAATTTTGTTTGTTTTTTATTTTAGTATCTAGACAGGCCTAGTCCAAACTGGTTGGATGGAAGTTTCATATTGTGTTTTGTGTCAAGCTGGAGTTGGTCATGTGTCAAATCAGGTACAGATACAGATGACGATATTCTGAAGGATTTAGATTATCTGCATCAGATGTCAATTGAACAGATTGAAAAGAGCAAATTGTAAAAGTGCTTAATTCACTTCATCAGAGAAAACAACAGGGGGCCATACTCACAAACCTTTGCTTATACCTGAGGTTTAGACCTGTGGTCTAAAATTGCTAGCTGCTAGCTTTTCTCATAGGTCAACCTGGCACAATAAGCTACTATTATCTGAGTATGACCAGCTGAGCACATAATTATGGCCCCCAGTAGTTTAAACCGTGTGGGGTGAATGTTTTAGAGTTGGGGAAAGCCCTGCATATACAGGATTGACCTTTGTGTTGGTTGCTTTGGTGGACACAGTGAAAGGTGATTGGCCTGACCTTTTAAGGCTTCAAAGGCTCCTGGCCAAATGTGTGTGTTGGGTAACTTAAGGATAGGCCCTCACACGGAGAACTGGAGGTCGGTGATAAACATTGCTTTCTTCCTGCCCTCTTCGTTTTGAGGTATATGTCGTAGCTGAGAGATGTCAACCATTAGCACAATTACAAAGTCCTTTCCAATCACAACTTTCCAATCACAACTGTGGATCAGAGGTGCATGGTAACATACTTGTTTGGTAAAAAGGACTTTATAAGGCTTGGTGCAGCGGTCTAAGGCACTGCATCGCAGTGGTAGAGGTGTCACTACAGACCTGGGTTCGATCCCAGGCTGTGACACAGTTGGCCACAACCGGGAGACCAATGAGGCAGTGCACAATTGGCCCAGCGTCGTCCAGGTTAGAGGAGAGTTTGGCCGGCAGTGTTTCCTCTGACACATTGGTGCAACTGGCTTTCGGGTTAAGCGAGCAGTGTGTCAAAAAGCAGTACAGCTTGGCGAGGTCATGTTTTGGAGGACAGGTGGCTCTCGACCTTCGCCTCTCCTGAGTCCTGTACTGGAGTTGCAGCGATGGGGCTAGACTGTAACTACCAATTTGATATCACAAAAATATATATGAAAGGGGCTTTTTTAAATGAATTTGATTGATGAAAAATACATTTGTTTGGTTCTTGTGTATCTTTGTCATTAAAATGTTTCAGTGAGAAAATGACACAACATTTCATTTATTTCAATAAAGCCCTTCTTACATCAGCAGTTGTCACAGAGTTCTATACAAATACCCAGCCTAAAACTCCAAAGAGCAGGGCCATGCAGATGCAGAAGCACAGTGGCTAGGAAAAAATCCCTAGAGAGGAGCCAGGCTCCAAGGGGTGACCAGTCATCTTCTGGCTGTGCCGGGTGGAGATTATAAGAGTACATGGCCAATAAGGTCAACTCGTTCTTCAAAACATTGTCACGCCCTGACCGTAGATTGCTTTGTATGTTTCTATTTTTTTGTTTGGTCAGGGTGTGATGTGGGTGGGCATTCTATGTTTGTATGTCTAGGTTGTGTATTTCTATGTTTTGGCCGGGTATGGTTCTCAAATCAGGGACAGCTGTCTTTCGTTGTCTCTGATTGAGAACCATACTTAGGTAGCCTGTTTTCCCACTGTTATTTGTGGGTGGTTATTTTCTGTTTAGTGTTTGTTGCACCTGTCAGAACTGTTTCGGCTATTATTTTTGTTATTTTGTATTCAGCCAGAATAAATTATATGAACACGTACCACGCTGCACCTTGGTCTTCACCTTCTTCTAAGGAAAGTCGTTACAGACATTCAAACGTTCATAGATGACCAACAGGGTCAAATCATAACCACAGTGGTTATAGAGGGTGCAACAGTTCAACACCTCAGGAGTAAATGCCAGTTGGCTTTTGATCATTCTCACCTCCCTTCCTCACAGAAGAGTTCTACTTTGCTTTCTTCAGCATGACTTGATCTGTTTTCCTGTTTACTGTTCATGCGCAGGGTTATCAGTTCTCGTCTTTTGTGTTTGGTGACTTTACCATAAGGTTCAGGTAAGAGTTAAGTTCACCACTTCACCTGCTTCAGGTATGAATTAGCATCACTGCTTTTCTTCCTTCGTCTCTTAAGGGTCTTTAACATTATCTGACGAAGTTCACGTTCCATATGCTTATGTTCAATGTGCCATCTCTCTCTATTCGTCGAGGCGACTGATTCACCTGTTCAGCAGGTGGGTTCGAGGTCTCCGCCTACATAGACACTTTGCTCCCCATCCCGAGAACAAGTGGTACCAGACACAACTTCCCTTGTAACCCACTTCTCTGAGCTAAGGTTCAAGATCAATCAGAAAAATAACTGTTTGGTGCCAATAGAATACCTAGGCATAAGGCTAGATTCTCTCTCTTATAAGGTAACACTCTCAGAAGACCGCATCGCGTCCTTCCGACAGTGCCTCTCCCTGTAAACAGGGGGCGCTCTGTCACGTTCAAGACTATTACAACAAGCCTTGCTGCTAGGCAGCGTTCTGCTGACCGAAGTGAACTTATAGATTTTCCCTCTGGGCCTGGCCCGTGAAAGGTTAAATCTGGATGCGACAGGCCTGCCTCTCGGAGTCATTGATACTATAGAGTGCTAGGGCCCCTTCTACAGGATCACTGTATGGAAATAAGTGGTGGGTTTTTGAGAAGCGATGTGACCAAAAACAAATCATTCCTTACCAATGCTCTGTATTCAAGGTTTTATGCTTCCTGAAGGACTTTTTGAACAGAGGGAAGGCTTTCTCCACTGTTAAGGTGCTATCTTGGCCTGTAAATGTGCTATCTTGGCCTGCTGCTATCTTGGCCTGTAATATAAGCTCCAACACGAGCATGATGGGAAAACTCCACTTTTATGTATGTTTCATGAAGGGGGCACATCGCTTATCTCCAGTTCTCAAGCCTTAATTCCCATCATGGGATTTGTCTATTGTGCGTGAGGCTATTTCACAGCAGACTTTTGAGCTGCTGGAAGGTTTGGAGATATAATATCTCTCCTTTAAGGCCACTTTACTGGTCACCCTTACATTCATAAAGTGAGCTACATGCACTGTTCGGGCCTACAGTTTGCCTGGGGCTTTTCCAAAGATACCTTGTTGCCCAACCCCACCTTTATGCCTAAGGTTAGCGGCAATTAGAATTGTCTTGACTTGGAGCTTGTGGCTTGTGGCTTTCTACCCACCGCCTTTCCCTTCTATTGAAGAGGAGGGGCTACACCGTTTGTGTCCAGTACGCTTTGTGCATATACTTGGATAGGAGGAGAGCTTTGCGCAAGAGCGACCTACATTTATGTGTCCTAGGCACCTCCATTCAAGGGCAGGCCCATTTCTGGAACCTATTATATTGGCCTATAATAGCAAGGGGTTACAGCCTCTGGAGGGCCTAAGGGCTCACTCCACCAGAGCTATGGCTACCTCTTGGGCACTGTTCAAGGACATCTCCTTACAGGTTGATATGTGAGACTGCCTGGCTTCAGAGAGCATGTGCAATAAATGAGTTGGCCATATCCCACTGTGAGATAATTGAAAGAGAACTTAAAGCTGCAATTTGTAACTTTGTGGGCGACCGGACCAAATTCACATAGAAATGTGAGTTTTGTACACTAGCTTTAAACAGCTGAATATACAATATTTTTGGTTATGGAAAATATATTTCACAGCGGTTTAGATGGTACAATGATTTTCTACACTATTCTTTCTTGTTTTGTCACATAAACTGAAATTAGGCGAACTATTACAATTTTAGCAACCAAGAAATGGCAGAGAGATTTCTGCATAGTGCATCTTTTTAAGGTTACTGTACTTAAAATAAAATAAATCGTAACCCCTGGTTCTCTGATATTGTGAGTGAGACATCTCACCACATTCCCTTACTTACAAGAGGGTGAGGAAGTTTGGCATGCTCGAGAATGATCAGAGATGCCTCCCGAATGGTGCAGTGGTCTAAGGCACTGCATCGCAGTGCTAGCTGTGTCACTATAGATTCTGGGTTTGAGTCCAGGCTGTCGCAGCCGGCCGTGACTGGGAGACCCATGGGGCGGTGCACATTTGGCCCAGCGTCATCTGGGTTAGGGGAGGGTTTGGCCGGCAGGGATGTTCTTGTCTCATCACACACTAGAGACTCCTGTGGTGGCCCAGGCGCAGTGCATACTGACACGGTTGCCAGGTGTATGGTGTTTCCTCCGGCACATTGGTGCGGCTGGGTTAAATGGGCATTGTGTCAAGAAGCAGTGCGGCTTGGTTGGGTTGTGTTTCGGAGGATGCACGGCTCTCGATCTTCTCTCCAGAGTCCATACGGGAGTTGCAGCGATGGAATAAAACTGTAACTACCAATTGGATGCCACGAAATTGTGGAGAAAAAGGGTTAAAAAAAAGAGAATGATCAGAGGGCATGTGAGTGGCTCTTTAGTTTGAGGGGAGGGGCTCCCTCATTCGCCACATGACCTATCTGTCTCCGACAGATGTGTATGATCGGTTATTCGAGCTACTTAGGAGATTCTAGTGAATTTCACTGTGAGATGTCTCACTGATAATATCAGAGAACCAGGGTTACGCAAGTAACCTTAAGATATATGTTGCCCTAAGAGTTGTGCATAGTTGGTAGAATCTTATTTAAAATTATTCACAGGTGTAAAGGCTGCCAACTGTGTTTCCACCAAGTAATAACTCTGGGGTGTGAAGACATACGCAATCAATAAAACTTCATGTTAAAATGTTTATTCATTTAGAACATGTTTCATAATTTTTCTTTCACTTCGAAAATATTGAGTAGGTTGTGTAGATTGGAAGGAAACACATCCAATGTAATCCCTTTTTACATACAATTTGAAGGCAACAAAAAGTGAAGACCGTGCAAGGGGTGTGTAATTTCACTAAAGACTGTAGAAAGCTGTATGCAGACTTTGGCAAGCAATATTCACTTCACCTTACTTTGATTTAAGCTGCCAATAGTTCCCAGTCTACTGTATGTGTCCTGCTCTCCCTGTGCTTGGCTAATTCTATAGACCACTGCTTATCCAATTGTCTGTTTAAGGCAACCATATTGTCCACACAGCAACACCACACACCTACAATTACCCTGGTGATACACCACAAAACTCCTTTACATACATTTGTAATTGAAAGTGTTTGAAGTGTCCAACTGCCTACTTGCAACATGGAGTCATAACTCATGCAGCTCGAAGTAGTGAGCAGCAAGCTAGGCCTCTCTTCACAAGTTGTATGTGATTTATGTCTTTAAGAGCACATCAGATTTGCTGCTGCGGTTGTAGAGAGAGCATGGAGAGACTTGAGCCTCTGACTCTCCCAGTCCATTCAATTGGACAGGTAATTATTGGCCGCTGGGAGTAAATCACAGGCCTTTACTGTGTAAGGGAGACCGGGTCTAAATGTAACACCTTTTGCTTATGTATGATGTACTGTAGTCATGTAGTTTGATAAAACAAAACATTTTTTTTTACAAACAACATACATTTCTCAGTTGCCATTACACACTGCAACTACGTTTCTAGGACATACATGTGGCGGAAATAAAAATGTATGATTTGAAACAGATTTTTTATGAAAATACACAAAATGTACTAAATCTATTTTCATTTGATCTTTCAGGCATGCCATATTGACCAAAATGGAGTAACTAAAATGAATGTTTTATATTAGCATTCAAAAGTATGAACTTTAGTTTTTTCTGTTTAGAAGTAGAATGACTTACAGTGGGGAGAACAAGTATTTGATACACTGCTGATCTTGCAGGTTTTTCCTACTTACAAAGCATGTAGAGGTCTGTAATTTTTATCATAGGTACACTTCAACTGTGAGAGACGGAATCTAAAACAAATATCCCCAAAATCACATTGTATGCTTTTTATTTTGCATTTTATTGAATGACATAAGTATTTGATACATCAGAAAAGCAGAACTTAATATTTGGTACAGAAACCTTTGTTTGCAATTACAGAGATCATATGTTTCCTGTAGTTCTTGACCAGGTTAGCACACACTGCAGCAGGGATTTTGGCCCACTCCTCCATGCAGACCTTCTCCAGATCCTTCAGGTTTCGGGGCTGTCGCTGGGCAATACCGACTTTCAGCTCCCTCCAAAGATTTTCTATTGGGTTCAGGTCTGGAGACTGGCTAGGCCACTCCAGGACCTTGAGATGCTTCTTACGGAGCCACTCCTTAGTTTCCCTGGCTGTGTGTTTCGGGTCATTGTCATGCTGGAAGACCCAGCCATGACCCATCTTCAATGCTCTTACTGAGGGAAGGAGGTTGTTGGCCAAGATCTCGCGATACATGGCCCCATCCATCCTCCCCTCATAACAGAAGATCCCACCACCAAAGGACCAAGCAGTGTGGCCAGGAGGAGCAGGGAGTGGAGGACATCATGGATATGGGAGGAGGTTATGGCAGGGGACAAGAACCTGCCATGGAAGCAGGCGGAGGCAGCGAAGGAGGATCAACGACAACTCCAGGGTTCGTAACCACGACGCAAGCACGAGAGGCAGCCCCCCCCCAAAAAATGGGAGGGGGCACAAGGGGTGGTTGGCAGAGCCAGGTTTCAGACTAGAGCCAACTCCCCGCACTCGCTTTAAAGAGTGTGTGACCGTTCAGGCACCATGTTATGCGGTGATACGCATGGTGTCTCCAGTGCGCATTCACAGCCCGATGCGCTCGGTGCCAGCTCCCCTTTTCTGGGCGAAAATGAGCATCCAGCCAGGACGGGTTGTGCCGGCTCAGCGCTCCTGGTCTGCAGTACGCCTCCTCGGACCAGGATATCCTGCGCCGGCTCTACCAGTGCGCCTTCACAGCCCAGTGCGTCCTGTGCCAGCGTCCCGGACTTGCCGGGCTAAAGTGAGATGATCGTCTACCACGCTGCACCTTGGTCTCCTCATTGAAACGACGAACGTAACAGTAACACAACAAAATGTGGAGTAGCTCACTAAAGTTTATTGCACAATACTGGCCACCTAGTTTATTTCTCCAATCAAATAAAATAGAAAATAGCAAAATAGACACTGCAATAAATATCAAAAAAATATATATAATAGCATCAACACACGTAGACGGATTAATCTCAGTATATTTCTCGTGTTTATATTATGGCCATATACCCACCAATATTTCTTTATGTAATTAAGCTTTTCATCTGTATTTTTCTGTCTATATAATAATATTTAATTTGTACAGCGCATTTCCCACGCTCAGTGCACATGTGAAGCTTGTTGGTACTTGCAAATCAATTAACCCCTGCAGTTTGAGATTATTTCTTCCCTTTTATTTAAGTCATTCAAATGAGATAATTCCAAGAGTCTTAACTATTTTAGATTTTTTTGTCTTGGGCTTCAGGGCTTCCAAAACTTGCTTACACAGGTTTTGGTCAAGATAACTGCTGACAAACACTTCTTGTAGCCATCAATGAGCTTTCTGTACCTTTCCACTGGTAATTTGGCTCACACTTCATCAGAAAACTGCTCTAATTCTTCTATGTTTAAGGGGTGCCCTGTAGCAACTGTTGTTTTTCATAGGTTTTGGATGTGATTTAGATCTGGTTCTCATTCCCCAAAGCCTTTGTAGCGTTAAAATCTTGTTTCCCAGAACCTTTGTTAGTAACATGACTCTTAAAAACCTTTGCACATCTAAGAGTGATCCAGACCACTCGTAGAGCAGCCAAATGCATCATTACATGCTTGTTTCGGAAGGGATACCTCGTCAGTTGTACAACTGAAATGTGTCTTCCACATTTAACCCAACCCTTCTGAGTCAGAGAGGTGCGGGGGGCTGCCAGAATCGACATCCATGTCTTCAGCGCCCGGGGATCAGTTGGTTAACTGCCTTGCTCAGGGGCAGAACAGCAGATTTCTAGCTTGTCAGCTCAGGGATTCGATTCAGCAACCTTTTGGTTACTGGCACCACACTCTAACCACTAGGCTAAATTACAACTGTGAAAACAAGTAGTGATGAAGTCAATCTCTCTTCCATTTAGAGTCATGAGAGATTTACATGCATATTATTAATGTTAGCTCTCCGTGCACATTTAAGGCCAGCCAGGCTGCTCTGTTCTGAGCCAATTGTAATTTTCTGAGGCCCCTACTAAACAGTAGTCCAGGTGCGGCAAAACTAGGGCTGGTAGGACCTGCCTTGTTGATAGTGTTTTTAAAAAGGCAGAACAGTGCTTTATTATTAACAGACTTCTCCTCCATCTTAGCTATTCTTGTATCAACATGTTTTAACCATGACAAATTACAATACAGGGTTACTCCAAGCAGTTTAGTCACCTCAACTGGCTCAATTTCCACATTATTCATTATAAGATTTTATTGAGGTTCAGGGTTAATAAATTATTTGACCCAAATACAATGCTTTTAGTTTTTGAAATATTTAGGACTACTTATTCCTTACCACCCATTCTGAAACTATGACAGCATCCCTGGGGAATTCTTGATTCTACTGTACCTTGAGTGTGTTGGAGAGGCTTCTATTAAAGAACAGCCTCTATGTTCTGTTAGTCAGGCAACTCTTTATCTACAATATAGCAGACTATGATCGATAATGTCAAAAGGAGCACTGAAGTCCAACAAAACAGCTCCCACAATCTTTTTATCGTCACTTTCTCTCAGCCAACCACCTGACGTGCCACCCCCAGGTGGTAAGGGTAGGTAACAACACATCTGCCACGCTGATCCTCAACCCTGGATCCCCTGAGGTGTGCGTGCTCAGTCCCCCTTGTACTCCATGTTCACCCAATACTGCATGGCCAGGCACAACTCCAACACCATCATTAAGTTTGCAGACGACACTGACTGGCCTGATCACTGACAATGACGAGACAGTCTATAGGGAGGTCATAGACCTAGCCGGGTGGTGCCAGAATAACAACCTATTCCTCAACGTAATCAAGACAAAGGAGATGATTGTGGACTACAGGAAAAGGAGAACCGAGCACACCCCCATTCTCATCGACACGGCTTTTGTGGAGCAGGTTGAGAGCTTCAAGTTCCTTGGTGTCCACATCACCAACAAATGATCATGGTCCAAACACACCAAGACAGTCACGAAGAGGGCACGGAAAAGCCTATTCCCACCCCAGGAAACTAAAAAGATTTGGCATAGATCCTGAGATCCTCAAAAGGTTCTACAGTTGCAACCCTCTCTCCCTCAGTAACATTGTTAGATTCTAAGATCTCCACCCGTCTCCGCTACACGTTCCAAAGCCATCTGTCTCCTACAGATAACCATTAACTTCTGATGTTACAAGCATTCTCTATCACCCCTCAGATACTATAGTATTACTTCTGATCTATTATGTCTCTAGTATAGCAATTTTCTAAGTTTCAACCAGAATCAAACAATTTGATTTGAAGTGCCGTGCTTGTTGAATGTCCTTCCCTATAAGCTTGCTGAAATTTGTTTACAGTAGAATAGCATTGTATCTGGTCAAACACAATTTTTTCTAAAAGTTTAGTAAGGGTTGATAAAAGGCTGATTTGTCAGCTATTTGAGCCAGTAAAGGGGGCTTGACTATTCTTGGGTAACATAATTACTTTTGCTTTCCTCCAGGCCTAAAGGCACACACTTTGCTTAGATTGAAGATATGGAAAATAGGAGTGACAATATTGTTCGCTATTATCATTATCAGTCATTTTGGACCTGGGGAGTGTGAAAAGACCCCTGGTGGCATGTCTGGTGGGGTAAGTGTGTGTCAGTGCTGTGTGTAAGTTGACAATGCAAACGATTTGGAATTTCCAACACATTAATGTTTCTTATAAAAACAAAAAGCGATGCAGTCAGTCTTTCTCCAACTCTTAGCCAAGAGAGACTGGCAGGCATATTATTGATATTAGCCCTCTGATTACAATGAAGAGCAAAACGTGTCACTCTGTTCTGGGCCAGCTGCCGCTTAACTAGGTCCTTCTTTGCAGCATTTGACCATATGATTGTGTCAATAATTACAATAATCAAGATAAGATAAAACTAGAGCCTGCAGGACTTGCTTTGTGGAGTAAGGTTGAATATTTTCCTGGTATTTTACAAATGTTCCATCCTGAGAATAAATCACTTTCTACCAGGTAACCCAGTATTCCCCAACAAAACTGGAAGTGTCATTCATAAGCATTTTAAAGTATATAAATATGTCTGGATTTGATTAGAGCTTTGATCAGAATGAAAATTCCAACCTGATGCTACCTGAGCCTGATGAGCCATATATTAAATACGTTTTATGAGCCATACATTAACCACATTTAATGATCCCAAGCCTAAAAAAGCCCAAATGATTTTGCCATTATCCAATACATATATGATATAGGTTAATGCACATTAATTACGACGAAAAACATAAAAGCCCATAGAT
This sequence comes from Oncorhynchus kisutch, assembly GCF_002021735.2. Lineage (NCBI taxonomy): Eukaryota > Metazoa > Chordata > Actinopteri > Salmoniformes > Salmonidae > Oncorhynchus > Oncorhynchus kisutch. The sequence goes on from NC_034179.2 coordinate 32,515,034, forward strand.
GTAGTTAGCTATATGCTCTCTTGTGTAAATAAATGAAACTAGCTCCATTAGGCAAATATTTTTTTGTGTGAACTGTATTACTGTTCAGTATTGTATTATACAGTATTATATTACTGTTCAGTATTGTATTATACAGTATTATATGGACTGGAATTACGCACATTCAATCCCTGATAAAGCAGGAGAGAACATGCAATTCTGGTGCAGCACATGCGGTTTACAAGGCTAGCATATTTACATATTTGAATTATAATAGGGCCTATTTGTATTCCACTGTAAGTCACTCTGGATAAGAGGATCTGATAAATTGAGTTGATGGTGAGAGAGAGACTACAAGAGAGTTCTCGCGAGTGCACTGATTTATGCTGCAGCAAATGTAGGCCTACCTGTCACAAGGAAAACGTCACCATGATGAGATAATAGGTTTATATGCATTGTATACTGCACTCCATACTGAGATGGGCTGTCTGTCCCTACCCTGAGCGTTGATTCATCATGCAGAGGCCGTAGAGAAGCCAGATTTAGACATAATTTAACAGTTCCATTTCACACCATGCTATTCATATAAATCATTTATTTAGAATTTACCTGTTTCTCACAGTTATTTATCCCGGGGAAAGGCAGTTGATTTGGGTGGTAAATCCCGGTAATTCTTGGTAACTGTGTTCCCGCCATTTAACACTATTGTGGAGTGTGGTGTCAAAAAAGCAGAGCATATCTTTATCACGGACAGACCCCTCCCCATCTTTACAAACATTGAATCAATATTTTTCTTCACCATGACAGTTGACAATTTAAGGTAACACCAAGTAATTTAGTCTCCTCAACTTGCTCAAAACCCACACCATTCATTACCAGATTCAGCTGTGGTCTAGAATTGAGGTCTAGATTGATTTGTATCAAATACAAGGCTCTTAGTTTTAGAGATGTTCAGGACCAGTTTATTAGTGGATACCCATTCTACAACTGACTGCAACTCTCTGTTTAGGGTTGTAGTGACTTCACTAGCTGTGGTTGCAGATGCATATACGGTTGATTCATCAGCATATATGGACACACAGTCTTTGTTAAAAATGGAAAAGAGTAGATGCCCAAGAGAGCTTCCCTGCAATACACAACACTTAACATGTTTAATATTAGAGAAGCTTCCATTAAAGAAAATCCTTTGTGTTCTATTAGAGAGATACTTTTGGTCATGTAGTGTATGTGGACACCTGCTCGTTGAACATCTTATTCTCAAATCATGGACTTTAATATGGAGTTGGTCCCACCTTCTCTGCACAAACAGCCTCCACTCTTCTGGGAAGGCTTTCCACTAGATGTTGGAACATTGATGTAGGGACTTGCTTCCATTCAGCCACGAGCATTAGTGAGGTCCGTCCGGGCACTGATGTTGGGTGATTAGTCCTGGCTTTTAGTCAGCGTTCCCGATTCATCCCAAAGGTGTTCGATGGGGTTGAGGTCAGGGCTCTGTGTAGGCCAGTCAAGTTCTTCCACACTGATCTTGACATGCCATCTCCATATGAACCTCACTTTGTGCACAGGGGCATTGTCATGCTGAAACAGGAAAGAGCCTTCCCCAAACTGTTGCCACAAAGTTGGAAGCATAGAATTGTCTAGAATGTCTAACACATAGAAATACAACACACAGAACAAAACATAGAAATGAAAAACATAGAATGCCCACCCCAACTCACACCCTGACCAAACCAAAATAGAGACATAAAAAAGGAACTAAGGTCAGGACGTGACACCTATACCATTATTCCTCCTCCACCAAACTTTACACGTTTCCACTGCTCCAGAGTCCAATGGCGGTGAGCTTTACATCACTCCAGCTGACGTTTGGCATTGCACATGGTGATCTTAGGTTTGTGTGTGGCTGCTCGGCTATGGAAACCTATTTCATGAAGCTCCTGACGAACAGTTATTGTGCTGACATTGCTTCCAGAGGCAGTTTTGAACTCGGTAGTGAGTGTTGCAGCCGGGGTCATACGATTTTTACATACTACACACTTCAGCACACGGCGGTCACATTCTATGAGCTTGTGTGGCCTACCACTTCGCGGCTGAGCCGTTGTTGCTCCTGGACATTTCCACTTCACAATAACAGCATTTGCAATTGACCGGGGCAGCTCTAGAAAGGCAGAAATCTGACTAACTGACTTTTTGGAAAGGTGGCATCCTACGACAGTGCCACTTTGAAAGTCACTGAGGTCTTCAGTAAGGCCATTCTAGTAAGGCCATTCTATTAACAATATTTGTCTACGGAGATTGCATTGCTCTGTGCTCGATTTTGTACACCTGTCAGCAGGGTGTACAAAGGGGTGTCCACATACTTTTGTATATATAGCGTAGCTCTGAAACTGCTTTATTGCAGAGGTTGAAGACACATAACACATATGTTTTTTCAACAACATGTTATGGTCAATAATATCAAAGGCTGCGCTGAAATCTAACAGTACAGCTCTCATAATCTTATTATTATCACTTTCTTTCAACCAATCATCAGTCATTTGTGTCAGTGCAGTGTTGAGTGCCCTTATCTACAGTTGAAGTCGGAAGTTTACCTACACTTAGGTTGGTATCATTAAAACTCGTTTTTCAACCACTCCACAAATGTCTTGTTAGCAAACTATGGTTTCGCCAAGTCGGTTAGGACATCTACTTTGTGCATGACACAAGTCATTTTTCCAACAATTGTTTACAGACAGATTGTTTAACTTATAATTCACTTTGTCACAATTTCAGTGGGTCAGAGGTTTACATACACTAAGTTGACTGTGCCTTTAAACAGCTTGGAAAATGTCAGAAAAAAGATGTCATGGCTTTAGAAGTTTCTGATAGGCTCATTCACACCATTTGAGTCAATCGCCAGTGTACCTGTGGATGTATTTCAAGGTCTACCTTCAAACTCAGTGTCTCTTTGCTTGACATCATGGGAGAATCAAAAGAAATCAGCCAAGACCTCAGCAAAAAAATTGTAGACCTCCACAAGTCTGGTTCATCCTTGGGAGCAATTTCCAAACGCCTGAAGGTACCACGTTCATCTGTACAAACAATAGTACGCAAGTATAAACACCAAGGGACCATGCAGCTGTCATACTGCTCTGGAAGGAGATGCGTTCTGTCTCCTAGAGATGAACGTACTTTGGTGCGAAAAGTGCAAATCAATCACAGAACAACAGAAAATGACCTTGCGAAGATGCTGGAGGAAACAGGTACAAAAGTATCAATATCCACAGTAAAAGTCCTATATAAGAGTCCTATATCGACATAACCTGAAAGGCCGCCTAGCAAGGACGAAGCCACTGCTCCAAAACCGCCATAAAAATGCCAGACTACAGTTTGCAACTGCACATGGGGACAAAGATTGTACTTTTTGTACTCTGGTCTGATGAAACAAAAATAGAACTGTTTGGCCATAATGATCATCATTATGTTTGTAGGAAAAAAGGGGTTAAAAAAAGTTCAAGCTTGGTCAAAAATGGCTCTTCCAAATGGACATTGACCCCAAGCATACTTCCAAAATTGTGGCAAAATGGCTTAAGGACAACAAAGTCAAGGTATTGTCGTTGCCATCAAAAAGCCCTGACCTCAATCCCATAGAACATTTGTGGGCAACACTGAAAAAGCATATGAGAGCAAGGAGGCCTACAAACCTGACTCAGGTACACCAGTTCTGTCAGGAGGAATGGGGCAAAATTCACCCAACTTATTGTGGGAAGCTTGTGGATGGCTACCCGAAACGTTTGACCCAAGTAAAACAATTTAAAGGCAATGCTACCAAATAATAATTGAGTGTATGTAAACGTCTGACCCACTGGGAATGTGATGAAAGAAATAAAAGCTGAAATAAATCATTCTCTGTGCTATTATTCTGACATTTCACATTCTTAAAATAAAGTGGTGATTCTAACTGACCTAACACAGGGATTTTTTACTAGGATTAAATGTCAGGAAAACTGAGTTTAAATGTATTTGGCTAAGGTGTATGGAAACTTCCGACTTCAACTGTATATTGTTTAAAGACTGTGCAACCAAGTATTAGGTCTGGGGTGACAATAATTTTGTTTCATTTGTCCATGCCATTTGTCTTTATTTTCTAAATTAAATTGGTAAAATAAATTTGCAATAAGAAAATTGGTTCTGCAATGTTTAAAATCCAGTGAGTGTAGACAATGTTTTTTTCAAATTAAACTTATTTGAGAAGAAACAGGGAATTATTTAAGAAAAGTGCAAGGGGTGCCAATATATTTGGCCGCAACTGTACATGGGGAATGTTCCACAGGTCAATAATCGAGAAAGAGAGGAGGCAAGAATATTTACTTTAGGCCTCAAAAACAATATTTGTCAATTCAAAAAAGATCTATGTGTTTAGAGACAATAACCAAAAATTATCACATTGAATAACAACGTTCCAAGTGGTTTCTAAATGATATATTTTTTAGCTGTGACAACTGACTCCGTGTTACTTTTACCCCCGGCCTCCCCTACCTCACAATGCCCTTGACTAAATATACACTTTCAAGCGACGGGAACCTGCCCAACGCCACTGAACCTGAGATTTGTAAATCTCCTGCTACAAACCCCCATAATGACTGGTTGTTACCTGCTCGTTATTAGAGGTCTGTTTGCCAAACGTTATAGATGTATATTTCCAAAGGGATAGTTAAAGGGGTAATAAGTGAGTAAGGTCCGGGTTCGCTAACCTTGGCTTTGCAGTGGTATGTTAATGCATGTTTTTGGCATCCACTGGAATTTTCTCACCTCAATAAAAAGCCTGCAGTCAAAAAAGAGGGCTCCCCATTATTCTAGGCACTTCCTTTTTCTCACACCACAATTTCTGAGGAATTAATGTCTTAAAAGATGATGGATGTTTTCACCTGTAGACTCAACAATATTTTTGTCATTTTTATGATAGTTTCTTAGTAAGCCTAATAGTTGCTATTCTGTTTATTATATTGTAGCACTGCTCAAGGAATTGGCACATAGGCCTATCCATATATGTGATGTGCATATAATATATGCATTGACGTTTAGTTACTTTTGGATCGTGTCTCTGAATTAAGAGATGTGTGCACATGCAGAAATTAGTATTGATTATTGAATACACCATAAATTTACTTCAGAGTCCACTGATGCCTCTGGCACTATAGAATTCAGATGGCAGCCATTCAACATTCATCTGTAGTGCTCTGTGGAGTGGGAGTGCCGTTAGTAAGGCAATGACTTCTCAGGCCACATCTCCCTTCATATCTGGGCCCATCTCTCTCTCTTGATGTCTGCTGGCACTGACGAATGCTGTCTGTCACAGGCAATGGTGTCATTTCTTGAACCAGATCAGAGATGTGTTGTTGAAGGGGAGGAGGATCCCCCTCCCTTTCTGACTCAGGCAGGCCTCTAGTCTACTGTGTCACTTTTTCCTCTCTAGTGAACGGAGAGAGTGAGCCACATTGCATATGAGACATACATACAGTATACACACTCAGAAAGATCAGTTCAATATCATGTAGTTTTGTCAAGTTTAGTGTTGAGGTGGGGTTGTGTGTGCAGTAGTTGCGTGTTGAGAGAACCTACCAAACTTGAGGGATACTTGTCTCCCAAGACAGAGATCAGGGCCCCATACCATACATACAGTATGTGTACATCAAAGGTCCCTCCAAATATGTTCTGAACAACAAGTGAAAACTTGGAAGGTTACTGATGTGCAACATTGTGAATCATTCTGTCTGAAATTACTGGCAATTACTCATGTTCGGCTGCTGTAATCTCTTTCAGATAGCGCACCGGCCATAAAATCTGCAATGTTGAGTGGAAATAAAGATGGCATCTTCAGCACACACAACTCAACACTGAAAGTGTCATACTCAGGATGTTTGTCAAAATGTTGACTATTGATCATAGAGTTATTTTTAAGAATACTGTACTTGAATATCACTGCTGTGTTCAATGTTTTTTTTCTCCTGGGTAACCAGATCTTTCTGGCATGGCAGAAAACAGTGCTGGAGTCCTCAATGATAAGTGTTATCTCATAAGTATTTGTGGTCACATTGTGTATTAAAGAAAACCTTTAGGGTTGGGCAGGTAGCAGGTAGGCCTAATTAATTAGTCTTCTACATAAAAAAATCTAATAATTTTCAAGACACCTTTCAATACTAAAGATGCCCAACATTTTTGTCTACCTGCTTATTGTTGCATTGCAAGAGCAGAGTCCCCTGGTTGTGTGACTGGTGTCTTTATGACCGTTGGAACAGCATGTATACTCCCCTGCGTATTTATTTGGACAGTGAAGCTAAAACTTTATACTCCAGAATTTTGGATTTGAGATCAAATATTTCGTATGAGGAGATATACAAATTAAAATATATGTTTTGCTTGATATTAATGGCACAAATGTTACTTACTCACTAGCTTAATGCACCATATAATAACACTAGTACTCTATTAAAAGTGTTTAAAGCTGCAATTCTTAATTAATTGTAACATCATCCTCACCACAATTTCAGTAAAAAGCTGAGGGAAGGGGCTGGTGAAATGCAACTACTCTCAAATCCATAGTTTACGCTATGGATGCAAGGACTGACCATCCATGATATCAAAATTATAGTTTTAACCATGTTTACATTTAATTTGTTTCCAAACATGGGAGTAAAACAAGCTTATATTATGGGTTCTGATGGAGTACAACAGTTGAACTAAGCTCATGAGGCATTTATACGTTATATTCTTCAAGAATCAATGGGTACATACCATTCATTTATAAGTCGAAAATGGATGAAGCAACTAAGGATTGTCACTTTAACAGATCTTTAAACAGTAGAGCTATGTCACCATTTGAACATGATCCATTAACCCACTAAACCCCCCAGAAATGTATTCTGTCCACTGTTCCGCAAATGTCCTGCAAAATCATTCCCCTGCATTTGGGCTTTTTAGATGTGGTCAACCTAATTCCACCAGTGGAAACATTGCTTCTGCAACATGTTAACATCATTTTTTCACGTGAGGAGATTAACATTAATTTAACCCACATGTGAACTTGCAATTCCACGTGTGAAATTAGATTTTCAACATGTGAAACTGCAAATTGGATTTTCACATGTGAAAAACAATCACATTTAAAAATCTAATTTGCAGTTTCACATGTGAAAAAAATTCACATGCAAAAATCTAATTTTCACATTTGGAATTGCAAGTTCACATGTGAAAAACAATCCCGTGGAAGTTTTTCACATATGAAACTGCATATGTGATATTCATGTATGATTGTTTTTCACAAATGAAAATACAATCCCACATCTGAAAGTGAGATTTTCACATGTAGTGTTCTCTTCCATGTGAACCTGCACATTTGAATTTCACGTGTACACTTGCAATTCCACATGTGAAAGTGAGAATTTAAGATGTGGAACCGCAACATCTGAGGTGAAAACATGTTATTCTCCCCACTTGTGAAAAACTAGAGTTAACATGTAATACATGTGAAAATATGGTTTCACGTGTGAAATTTAAGCTCGACAGCTTTCACATGTGAAAATGTTATAAGGGGATACAAAACAAAAACAAACCATGATAAATCATGTGATAAGGCATTTACTAGGATCTTCCAAACAGAATCATGTGCTGTGAATTGCTGATTGATTGCTTGGACAAAAAAAGTATATTGTTTTTTTCAGTTTTTCCATGTACAGTATCATGTCATGTCATGTCAATGATACGTTACATAAGCTTTATGATACATAGACAGCTCCTGTAAAACACTCCCATTGTCTGTATGTCTGTCAGCTTATGAATAGAGGATTTTAGCTGAAGACAAACTCCAAAGGCAGAGGTAGCATGCTCATGGTGCATTCCTTGTGAGGACTACTCAGTAATTATGCTGGGTTATAATTAAGTGGTCCATTTGGAGTGTTAGAACCACTGGTCAAGGTTAAGTGTCTGTAGGCTAGTTCCCAGTTCTCTGTTCCCACACAAACCACTGCACCCAATATACAAATGGTATAAAACTGTATAACATCATTTGAAAAGAAGCACCACAGAACACATTCTGCTATTGCTGCAAGTTGTTCAGTTCATGCAGTCATCAGCCTCTTCACACACACCAGAAGAAGGATTAGGAACTTGTTTGTATATCTTTAGCACACCAAGGCAAGTATTTAGCCGACTAACCATGGCAGTTATTGATAATTGCAGCTTTACTTTCCAGGTCACTCCTGTGGAGGTCATGACCTTTTGTTGCCTTTGGCTGTTGACATCGGTGTGACATTACTTAAAAGTGTTGAAGTTCCCATTCAGTGAAGAGATTTCTAGATGAGAAAGTGACTCTTTATTTATGTTTTTCAGTTATATGGGGGAAAAACATTAACCATGATTGTGGCTAAGTGGCCTGCTACTTTTGAGTTCAGTAAATAGAAGCCAGGGTTAAATGATTTAGTTAACCCAAAGATCTACTCAACTTGAGTCTACATTTAGATTTTACTTTCAACTTTTTATTCAACACCCCCAAAAAATTGACAATGGACAAATTGTTATTATTTTTCACAAATGATAACAAAATATGCATTGTCTACTAGTAATTTACTAAAACCTTTAGAAATAATGCCCTCTAGTGGCACCAGGAATGCAAAATGTGGTAATGCTGATGGAGGCTTGTATTGTATTGTATTTTAGGCTATATTATAACGCATAGGTTACATTGCACAACTATAAACACATAAAAAACATGGCAACATGGCATTATAGCTACGGACGACATTGGTTTCCTCGGGCTCTTAAACAAAGGCTCTTACACCAACGGCTACAGGGCAGAGATTGAAAGATTAGACAGATGGTTTGATGAACATCACCTACAACTGAATTTGGAGAAAAAAAACAAAGGAGATGATCCTTGACCCTAAGTCCATTGGGGACCACAGCCCCATAGAGGTACAAGGAGAGAACATTGAGCAGGTGAACTCACACAAATACCTGGGGGTCCACATTGACAGTGGGCTGTGCTGGCGCACCCATATGGAGAATGTGTGCTCACGCATCCGACTGCTCTTGCACTTCCTGTGTCAGCATTGTTTTGATAGGCCCAAATATTGACACTGACCAAGACAGCAGGGAAGATTATATGCATGACACTTTCTTCCTCTTGTCCATGAAATCTTCGAGGAGACCATCATCAGACAGGCCAGACAGGTCATATCGAACCCATCACATGCACTGAACACAGAGTTCCAGCTGATGCCATCGAGGAGGCATTATATGGTGCCACTGCCTTTATGCAATAAACATTTGTTTGTCCCTCTGTCAAGAAAACTGCTTAGCAGCAGGGGAGACAGAGACAGACGAGGGTGACGGCAATGACGGACTGGAGCCTGGCCTATAGTATATCATATATTATAATGCAATCACATATTTCAGGGCTAACTGGCCTTGACATACAAGGTACTACTATAACAAGATGAATTAAGCTTTAATAATGCTCTATGTAGCCATAATGTCATGTTTATGACGTACGGATAGATCGTTACAATGTGGCCAAGATATGGCACCTAATACTGTAGATGCTGCCAGCATCAGGGAACATCATAATAAAGCACAAATGTTAGCTGTGATGTAGTTATAACATTATACAGGTCCATAATGTTCTTTAGACTGCACTTTAATTCATAGGAGCTATGAATATATTTCTTTATGAAAAAATTATACCCTAAAGTACTCGGGGTAAAGTGACTCAAATTGCTTATCCTGTTCTTATGTTCTTATAGTAAAGTGTAACATTTGATCTTTCATTGTATATAGTCTTTATCATACTGTACGACAGAAAGATGTTACAATATAATTTGGGTACATTTACACAAATCTAATCCATATGCATGACATCAACTGTCATTGAACGTTTGTCTTGTGAAAATATCACTGTTTGTGATTCATGTGGAACAAATATTCACGGTTTATATTTATTTCAGAGATCTAGAATTGCTTACAGGTTATGCCTGTGTTGAAAATAACTACACTTCTACCCCTTGAAATGGTGTTACTGTAGCTAGCCAATGAGATAGCTCAATTTGCTGATGGTGAACCAAATGCATGCTGGTCCCTTTAAATGGGTGAGAGTGAACAGTGATCCGAATCAGTCAGCTGCACTGTCGGCCATGTGTCCCTGCGTCCTCCTCCCCTCTCATTCAGCTGTTTCCAAACGACAACACCTCCCCCTCCCTCTTAAACCCTGCTCCTGCTCCTGCTCCCGCTCTGCTCTGCTCCGAGTGCAGTCATTTCTAGTGCAGAGACATGTCCCTGGTGACACTGAAGGATGACGCAGGCTCTCTCTCTCTCTCTTTCTCTCTTTCTTTTTCCTTTCTCTCTCTCCTTCTTTCCCAATAGCTCTATATCTCTCTCCTTGTTCTCCCTCTCTCACTCCTCCCTTTCTCCTTGCTCTCTCTCTCGCTCTCTCTCCTCACTCTCTCTTCCTCCCTCTCCCTCTTCCCCGGCACTGCAGTGCTGGTTGTGATTGCACACACACGCGCACACACACACGCCACACACCACACACACACACGCTCTCACACAGCAGAGTGTAGCTGAGAGACAGGGACTGCAGCAGCATGCACCAGCCGCGTCTGATCTGTGTGGTGACATGAGGAAGAAGAACTGGGAAGAGGATATAGCGTAGCAGCGTCTTACACAACCCAACCCCCATGCGTACGGTAGCTACGTCTCTGCTCTGCAGCAGTGGCAACGGTGCATTTCAAGAGCGGACAGCTTATGTTATCTTCCCCCTCTGACTGCACTGCCTCTGCATCCATCCCATTCACTCTGTTCCTCCCACTCCACCTCTTCCTCATCCTCCCAACAACGGCATCATTAGGCAGGACTACAGACCGTCCGGGATCACCAACGGCAATCACTGGATGCTCAGGTTTGCCCTCTCTGAAGGAGTCGTGGTGGAGATGCTAAATCATCATTACCTCCATTAACAACCGGATTCTATTCTAGCTCAGGAGACAAGGAGAAGAAAAACCACCCCAAACAACGAAAAAGGAGTCTTAGATGTTTGTGACGATCTTTGTCGGCGCTGTTGGGTAGTTGATTCGTTTCTTATATTTGCTTGATTGTTTTTATCTTCTCTGAGACTGGCTAGCAGGCACTGCAGCACCAGGAAGGACTGCAGGAGCCGTGAAGGGTAGGGCATGAGGACCCAGGGGCGAGCCAGCGGAAGGGCTTGAGCTACCATTGCTGCTGCCCCTGCTGCTGCTGAGGTGCTTATCTTGATTTTTTTTCTCCAGAAAGGGCGGCTGGTTGGGGTGGGTTGTGACAGTGCAGGTACTCAGGACCCTGCAGAGCGGAGTGGGTGGCTCTGGCATAGAGGAGCCAGGCAGGGAGGCAGGACGTCCTGTGGGAAAGGAGGAGAGAAGAGAAGAAGAAGGGCTGGCTCAGGCTCGGGCCCCTGATGGTGGCTATTTTTATCTCCCCTAGCTGAGTGATTGGGGACAGCCGGTAAAGGGAAAGATGCTTATGGGTGCGGGACGAGACACGGCGCGGGATGAGGCCCAGAAGCTTCACCGGAAATGGCTGAAGCACCAGGCCTTCATGACCGAGCTGGCCCGCAACAAAGAATGGCTGGCCAAGATAGAGCAGGTGAGTGGAGAAGGGAGGGGAGAGGATAGTGGGAGGAGGTCAGAGAGGGCAGGTGAATGGAAGGTGCTGGGGGAGGGTGGTGTGAGCACATGATTGAGAGAGGGTAGTGGGTGTGTGCGTGGGGGGGTAGCAGTGTGTGTGTGTGTATGTGCGTGTAAAAGGGAATAAGACACATCGGTGGATGGGGTGTTGGGAGGGGGGGGCTGTGTCATTACTCCATTTTGATTACTTAGCCATGAGTAAACTATAAGCAAATTTTGTTATATGCTTCTACTAAGGACATCCAGAATTTCAAGTTCAAGGTTAGAAATGTGAAAGCCGTATTGTTTGTCTGCATGAATGGTGCAGTAAATCATAAGAAAGGTATTTTTCCATTGCCTTTTCAGCTACGTACTAACATTGGATTCTATTTGCGCAGTGTTTCCTCCTCAAAATATTTCTTATTAAGAATTGGATGAAACCTGTGAACAACTTGACAGCAAGTGGGCAATCTCTCAAACCTGTGTGATACTGCCAACATTCATGGCCTTGTTTTATGAATATACCGCCCAGTCTTTATTAATAGCATAGTTCTGTACAATAGGAAATTGTTTGTATGGTAACTAGATAGGCCTACAGCAAAAACATTTATTTAACCTTTACTTAACTAGGCAAGTCAGTTAAGATCAAATTCTTATTCACAATGACGGCCTACCCCGGCCAAACTCTAACCCGGATGACACTGGACCAATTGTGCAACGCCCTATGGGACTCCCAATGCCAGCATCCCAGTTCTCCACTGCTGTCAACAGTGAATAGAACCCATACCTGTGTCGTGTTCAGTAGAGAGAACATTTTTCGAAACAGGAAGAAACTGGGAGGTACTAGCTGAACTTGTCCAATAAGGACAAGCGTACTTGAACCACACTGCTGCAGAGAGGCCTGGTGGGAGGCTCATGTGGGTGCTCCATGTTTGAATCAGTTGATTTAACCCAGAATTCCAAAATGACCCCTAGCCCCTACACCTAAGGCACTCCTGTGGAACTGGAGGATGGTATAGGTGTAAGTAATATGACACAAATTCCACACAGCCAATCAGAAGGCCTGGTGAAGCAATTGCCATACCCAATCCTTTCAGATCTACAAGGGTTAAGAGTCCATTTAGAATAAATGGACCCATTCCAGGAAATGGTCTGTGTGGTTTGTAAAAGTTTTTAGTGCAAGTTATTTGATTGAGGGCTAGGCAATACTGTGAGAATTAGCTTATCTAGCCCACATACCCTTTTGAATGCTTTCTTGACCACTGTTGCGTCAATTTATTGAGGCCCATCAAGAGAGAAATACAATAGATTGGATGTGAAAACAGCACTTGATCAACATGCTATGTAGGATCTAGCTAACTAATTATTGTGGATAACACCATTTTAAAAGCTCTATGAGTTAGTTAGATGTCTTGACGTTAAACATGAAATGTCCTGAGATTTTTTGCAAGAACTTGATTTAACCTCAGTTGGCGTACATTTTAAGATTGATATTTAACGGATTTCAATGCATTCTGGTAAATCTGTTTTGTTATTGTAGAGGTGTACTGAAATAATTTATTCATCAAGCAGAGTATTTATCTTTTCACTTCCAAAATTACATTGAATGCTATGGCATGATAAACTCGATCATCTCTAATTTACTAAAAGGATTCTGTTGCTATATATCCAAATGCAGAAGTTATTGATCACACATTTCATTTAAATCAAAATGATTTACCACTGAGATGTTAATATGATGTAGCAGAGGTTAAACGTGAAGTGGTGAATGAATGATTGAGACTGAGAGCCCCTCGCCATACCATATGTATCAGAATGCTCACATGGCCATCTTGCTTGTCCATGCATGAAATGTGTCATGCAGTGTACCATGCAAGAGTCGGCCCCCCTTCATGAGCCTGATGCTGCTCAAGATTCTGTCCTGCAGCCAAAGGCAAAAGGGCTTTGTAGAGGATCCAGGTTTGACGCCCTTTTCATAAGCACGTCTTTGTTTATTCTAGATGTGGCTGTAAAATTAAATTGGATTATATTATAATAGGTGCAGTGAAATAACTGATCAATCCAAAGGGGAATAAAAGTAGTCAGAGGAGATGTCCTTAGTTGGAGCTGCAGTACCAAACAGTTCGTCTCCATCCGTCCAACACTGACAAATCTTTGGAAAGGCCAGGGACATGTTCACTTGGACATAACGTTCTACAGAACAGGCATGCCTCTCTGTCTTGAAGAGTAGGGATTGGAGCTGGTTCTTAAATGGTTGATTTTTGGGAGTGAGGATGTACTCGGTGCTGGTGTGTCTGTTTGTAGAGTAGCTATAATATGTACATGCATAAAAAATCCCTTTCATATTCAGTATTGGATGTTAGTGACATACATTTCATACCTGTGTAAGATTTACTATCTTGGATGAAAGCATCTTACAATTAAGTATGCATTGTTTGTTATTTACATACATCTACAAATGGCTGTGAAACGTCTACTAGTGGCACAGAGATGCCCTAACTCTAGAACAACAGCTCTGGTCAAAGTGAAAATGGAGTGAAAAAGGATACCAGCTCTGCTTCGGAATCGTCAGGCTATTCGTTTAACCTCTCATGCCAGACACCAGATAGATACAGTACATCGAATGAGTGGACATGGAGTGCAGAAGATGGCTGCTCTGTCTGTGGTGAATGCATCCACAAGCTGACTAGCGGGGTTTCTCAAGGGCTCTGTCTCTGATAGCCCCCACACAGAGTGTTACAGAGACCCCCATGTCTCGCTACTCACTAACATCACTTAATCGGCCCCCACCTCTCCTTCTTCCTCTCCCTCTCTCGTTACCTGGGAGACTGGGGAGAAAAGATTACGCTGCGACCTGGTGCGATTAGAAAACTCTGTGTCCTTTTGGAAGGGTTACCGCCCCAGCCCCATGCCTCTGCTCTCCCACTGTACTTACTCAGCAGATGGGCCCGAGCCCCAGCTTGGAGCTCTGAGCTGGGGCTGGGCATGAGCTCGGAGCTCTGATCTGAGTCTTAGGACTGAGCTCGGACCTCTGAACTGGAGCTCTCTCTGTGGAGGCCTCTTCAGTCCCCTGGGGACGCTTGTCTGTAGCAAAGAGAGGACTCTGGGTTTTTACTTAAGGCTGACCTTGTGGCAATGCTTTGCCAATGGCTCAGGGGTCAAACGCTGTGTAAACATAGAGACAACACAAAAATACCTATCCATTTTACACTGTTTAACATAAGCAGACGACAGGATCTCATGTCCGTTGATTTGGTCTGGTGTAGCTATTTTTAAAATATTGGTTTCTGAGTCTGAATTTTAGTCATGGTGTTGTTTTGGTTTCTCAGAGTAGTAGCTAGAATCTATCTACACACCAGTGGAGGCTGCTGAGGGGAGAATGGCTCATAATACTGTCTGGAATGGAGTATAATGGATGGAATGGAGTGAATGGAATGGTATCAAACACATGAAAACTATGTCTTTGATACCATTCCATTTCCTCCATTCCAGCCATTATTATGAGCCGTTCTCCCCTCAGCAGCCTCCACTGCTACACACCCACTTGAGAAGCCATGTAGAGTGATTCCTCACGAAACCCAGACAAAAGAAGACCACGATTTTGGGGATTTTCACAAAATGGAACCATAGAATAGTCCATTAAATAAAGGATTGTTGACAAATATTTGACATTTGTATCTCAAAGCATAATTGAGAAATAATTTATTAAAGTTGCCATATTAATTATGTTTTGGCCTTACCCAGGCCTCCTTTAATACTCTATAGTGTTTCATCTGTAGGTGCTACAAAGCAAACATTAGTGTCATATCCCACAGGGCACAGACATCAGTTCAATGTCTAGTTTTCAATGTCTAGTTTTGATTTACATTTGGTTGAGTTGTCAACTAATGTGACTAATTGCTCTGTAATATGAGTAGTATTTGGATTTCAAAAAGTTATTTTTTTACATTACAATTATTGGCACCCCTGTTTTCAATACTTTGTGCACCCTCCCCTTGCAAGGATAACGGCACTGAGCCCTTTTCTACAATGTTTTATTAGATTGGAGAACACAATTGGAGAATTCTTAGACCATTCCTCCATACAGAATCTTTCCAGATCCTTGATATCCTTCGTTTACCCTTATGGACCCCTCTTCATTTCAAACCACAGGTTTTCAATGGGGTTCAAGTTCGTAGACTGAAATGGTCATTGCAAAATGTTGATTTTGTGGTCAATTATCAATTTTTTGGTGGATTTTGATGTGTGTTTGGGGTTATTGTCTTTGTCTTGCTGGAAGATCCACCTGTGGACAAGCTTCAGCCTCCTGGCAGAGCCAACCAGATTTTTGGCTAAAATGTCCTAGTTACTATGTACTTGGTCGAGTTCATTATGCCGTTGACCTTAACAAGGGCTCCAGGACCAGCAGCCCCATACATCAAAGATCCACCACCATATTTTACAGTAGGTATGATGTTCTTTTCTGTATATGCATCCTTCGTTTGATACATACCTGCCACTGCTGTGTGGCTAAAACCTCTACATTTGTCTAATATGACCATAGCGCCTGTTTCCAATCCAGATGTCAATGCTGTTTAGCAAACTCCCAGTGTTAACATTTGTTGGTCACTCTTAATAAATAAAAAATTCTGGCAACCCTTACAAAGAGCATATTAACATGGAGGTGGCATCGAATTGTAAATTAAGGGATTTGGTGACCCCGAGATGGGACCGAGTATTGCAATTCTCCAACTTTGGCCCTTGGGTTTTGCTTTGCCTCCAGAACCGTGGGGACAAGATACACATGCATCCTCTATCAGGAACGTTTATGTCTGTTCCAGTTGGTTTACACTTCTTAAATTGATTTAAGTGAAACAGGAAGCCTTGTAAAGCCACAATTCAATGTCTTAAGTTAATGCAGATTTCGTTTTGTTTGATTTCATTTATAATAATGTTTAGGGTGGCCAATCATTTGGACACCTCTCTTTTTGAGAACAAAAGTATTACTTATTAAAGAAAATGTCTTTATATGAGCAATTTATATGAGCAACTATTAGTGTAAAATAATATATAATGGTTTTTTTTAGCATACAATATTGCTTAGTATTTGTGTTATTTGTTTATACATTATTTTTTGCTAATCTTTATCAATCGTGCCTCATACACATGGTGTATGTGTGTATGTACTGTAGGAATGTATTGATCCCATGTCTAATGTATTCCCCTGACATCTCTTCCTCACTCTCCTCTCATATCTCCCTCTCCTCCTTTTTCTATCTTTCTGTCTTTCTCATTTCTCTCTCCTCTCCATTTCCTCTCCCCTCACACTGATGTCTCTTCTTCCTTCTCTCTCCCTGTGTGTCAGTGAAGACGAGGGAGAGGGGAGAGAAAGAGACCTAGACTGCTTTCTGCCGGCTCTGCATTATGAGAGGAGGAGAGAGAGGCAGAGAAAAAGAGAGAGGGAGAGAGAGTGAGGGAGAGAGAGAGAGAAAAAGAGAGAGAGAGAGAGCGCTAGCAGCAGTTAAGCAGAGAGACTGTGCCAAGAGGATAAATGCAGCACTGCATTATGAAAGCCACAGGATAGGCCCAGCTTGCTCTGAGAAACCTATAGGAGAGAGCTATACAGGAAAGAAGATGAGAGAGAGAGAGAGAGAGAGAGAGCACCAAGAGACCAAGATTTACAGGATGAAATATGTTGTATTCTGGGTTACTATGCATTTCCCTGCAATAGTCCAGTAGATAGCAACACCAGTTATTATCATTTAGTAAGGTATTCATAACAAAGGACCAATTTGATCCAAGGTTTTCTTCAAACGGGGTTGACTTGAAAACAAACATTGCACTAGGCAGGTCTCTTATTAGACTTTTGGTTTTGAAGGTCTGCTACGTGTGTACAATACAGGACTTTATCAGTTTCACTGCACATTTTCCCTTTGCTTCCTTATGGCTGACTGACATTCAGTGGTCCTTGATAGAGATGACGAGGAAACGTCTGATATGAACGCTTGTCATAGGAAACACCTCCTGTTCCTCTCAGTCGGAGCATGGGAGGAGACTTTGCATGCGGATTCTATTTCAGGAGACTTGGAGTGGAGCCACAGAGAGAGCTCCATCAACAAACACACACACACACACACACACACACACACACACACACACATACATACATACATACATACATACATACATACATACATACATACATACATACATACATACATACATACATACATACATACACAGAGAGAGCTCCATCAACAAACACACACATACACACACACACACACACACACACACACACACACACACACACACACACACACACACACACACACACACACACACACACACACACACACACACATACATACATACATACATACATACATACATACATACATACATACATACATACATACATACATACATACATACATACATACATACATACATACATACATACATACATACATACATACATACATACATACATACATACACAGAGAAAGATCCATCAACAAACACACACACACACACACACACACACACACACACACACACACACACACACACACACACACATACACACATACATACATACATACATACATACATACATACATACATACATACATACATACATACACAGAGAGAGAAGGAAAACGTCACAAGCTTTGATCTCTCTCTCCACATCTACACTCCCCTACGTATTTATTTGGAAAGTGAAGCTAAGATGTTTAATATGGCTCTATACCACCATTGTGGATTTAAAATCAAGTGTTTTATATGGGGCAACAGTACAGAATGCCACCCCTTATTTGAGGGTATTTTCATATATATCTCTGTTATACCATTTAGAAATTAAAGCGCTTTATGTATCCAATCCAAGATATAGGCGTCCTTCCTAATTCAGTTGACGGAGCAGAAGGACACCGCTCAGGGATTTCACCGACTTTAAAACAGTTACAGACAATAATGATGAGTGAGAATGTTACAGAGGCATAAATATCATACCCCCCCAAAACAAATGCTAAACGCTCCCCTTATTGGTAATGGTGAGAGGTGAATGTTTTGGGGGCATGATCTTTGCGCATCTGTAACTTTCTCACTCATCGTTATTCCAGATTCATTCATGATTATCACGTTTGCATCCACATTAGAAGTATTAAGAAATATGTTATATTCTTGTTTACAATAAAAGTGACTCAAAAATGACACAATACATTATTTACCATTCAGTTCTATTGGGCAGAACATAATCCAAAACACAACCAAAACCATCTGTACCATGTATCCAAAAGGTTTGCAGTGTCACAAGCTTTGTAGTCATTGCGTGCTAGGAATATGGGACCAAATACGACACTTTAACTAAATGTAATACACTATAAGTGAATTTGTCCAAATACTTATGGCAACTTCAAATGGGGAGACTAGATACATAAAGTGTCCAAACAGTAAACAGATACACTACATGACCAAAAGTATGTGGACGCCTGTTCTGTGAACATCTCATTCCAAAATCATGGGCATTAATATGGAGTGGTCCACCCTTTGCTGCCTCCACTCTTCTGTGAAGGCTTTCCACTAGATGTTGGAACATTGCTGCGGGGACTTGCTTCCATTCAGCCACAAGAGCGTTAGTGAAGTCGGGCACTGATGTTGGGCGATTAGGCCTGGCTTGCAGTCTGCATTCCAATTTATCCCAAAGGTGTTCAAGTTCTTTCACACTGACAAACCATTTCTGTATGGACCTCGCTTTGTGCACAGGGGAATTGTCATGCTGAAACAGGAAAGGACCTTCCCCAAACTGTTACCACAAAGTTGGTAACAAAGTCTCCTGGCATCCGCCAAACCAGATTCATCCATCGGACTGCCAGATGGTGAAGTATGATTCATCACTCCAGAGACAGCGTTTCCACTGCACCAGAGTCCAATGGTGGCGAGCTTTACACCACTCCAGCCGATGCTTGGCGTTGTGCATGGTGATCTTAGGCTTGTGTGCGGCCATTCCATGATGCTCCCGACAAACCATTATTGTGCTGATGTTGCTACCATAGGCAGTTTGGAACTCAGTTGTCAGTGTTGCAACCGAGGACAGCTGATTTTTACAATCCACGTGCTTCAGCACTCGGCGGTCCCGTTCTGTGAGCTTGTGTGGCCTACCACTTCACGGATGAGCTGTTGTTGCGCTGAGACTGGACATTTCCACTTCACAATAACAGCACTTACAGTTGACCGGGGCAGCTCTAGCAGGGAAGAAATTTGACGAACTGACTTGTTGGAAAGGTGGCGTCCTATGACGGTGCCACGTTGAATGTCACTGTAATTAAGGCCATTCTACTGCCAAAGTTTGTCTATGGCGATTGCATGACTATGTGCTCAATTTTACACACCTGTCAGCAGCGGGTGTGGCTGAAATAGCCAAATCTACTACTTTGAAGGGGTGTCCACATACTTTTGTATACATAGTGTATATATGGAAATACCCTCAAATAACAGGTGACATGTTTACTGTCGCTTCATACTAAACATTTGATCTCAAATCTAAAATGCTGGAGCAAAGAGCAAAATTAAAGTTCTAGCTTCCACTGTCCAAATAAAAACACCTTTTGACATTTATTGGGCCATTGTGGCCTTGCTCATGTGTTGACTTAGATTCAGGGACCAAGATTATGAATTAACCACACATTTGTTATAGCCCAGAGATTGAACAAAAGATGTGACATTTGGGGTTGTCTTGATGTTTTTGACCAGACATAACATCGGTTGTTCATTCAAAAGGTATTTGTCTTCTTTTTCCTAAACAACCTTTTAGTTAGGGTCATGACCTTTAAACTAGTGGTGATCGGGTTATTTCTCTGTTTTTAAACAACTAATTGACCGACGTCGGTTAAATTATTTGGATTCCATTTATTTCAGTTTTTTTGTGTGAGCTCAATCCGCACATTGCAGTTTCTCTAGAGGTAACTCATATCCAGCCTGAACTGTGCGATGTAGTAGGGAGTTGTAGTTTCCAACAGGCCAATATTCTACATAGTTTAGTGCATAAAATGGGTAATTAACTACAATGACCATAATCCATTGCTCATCTACTTGTCCAGTCTATTTCTTTTAGGCCTGCTACATAAAAGTATGCCTTTTTACTTTGAAGAACGACAAAATAGTGATTTTGTCAGACAGCATAGGCAGCAGTTCTATAGAAATGGGAAGACTTGGAATTAAATAATAAAGTCATCAAATAAACAAATGTAATATACACAACTGAAATATTTGATTAAAGTAATGTGAATAAATGATGGTTAATAAGTGATAAGCAGTAATGGGCAATCACTACCACCATGGGACTTTGATTGTTTTATTTATGTGTTGTTAACAGCATTCAACCCACATAATTGAAAGCGAAAGCAAAAACCGTGATTGTTTTTTAGTAATCGAACCGAAACTGAACCGACCTCAAAAAGCATTAATTGCTCAGCACTACTTTAAACAGAGACAGTGCTGTGCTTTTCTGTGGTGACTTCAAAGGATTATGCTTTGAATGACTGGGAGCCATAGCCTTTTATTGAGACACTGTAGACTTGTGTGCAGACACAGGATGATTTTCATGGAATTCATGTAAAATCAACCTAAAATCAACCTGATTGAAAAACTTGCCCTACAACCAAGCATCTTTAAATGGCCACGATGAACATAAGTATGACATTACGGAAGATCAATCCACCTACGCATAGACAGCAATAGAGAGACATGAAACATTGTCTATGCTTCAATCTGCTGCAGTCATCCTGCACATTTCACACTATGCTTTGTTAGTCAGATCTGGTCATATTAGGCTTGGGTTTAATCATTTCATATTTTCTGGCATTATGCACTAAAGAGTAGTACTGTATGGAGATTGTAGCCTATATCTGAGAGATTTTCAGCATACTGTACTAAACGAGGCAACAATCAGCACAGCCAGTGAGTAACATCCCTCCAAGGGAAAACTGACATTAAACTAGTGTACATGTTGGAGAGAATCTCTCAGTTGAGAAATCCGACTGTTCATTACTTTATTTAACATCAGAGTTTGATTTTATCACAGTACCAGCAGGGTGCCTTTACCGTTACGATAATGGCATATGATTTTAAAAAACGTCATATCAACTGAACTACCTTATATTTAACCATACAAACAGTGAAATTAATTGTTGGCCATGTAAATGACAGTAGTTAGGATAAACTAAAACTAAGAAAATAACTTTGGTAGTGCAGATACTGTATGTAACCACCGTTCTCTCTCTCTCCTCTATGTGCCTTCAGGAAGGTCAGGAACTGATCGATGAGAAGCCGGAGCTGCGTTCGGTGGTGCAGCAGAAGCTGGAGGAGATCAGGGAGTGCTGGACGGACCTGGAGAGCACCACCAAGGCCAAGGCCCGGGCTCTGTTTGAGAACAACAAGCCAGAGCCGGTGGTGAAGAGCTACTCAGACCTGGACCACCAGCTCTCTGGCCTGGAGAAACAGCCCCCTCAGCTGGAGCAGGCTCACCATCTGCCCACCTTCAATGAGCAGCTGCATAAATTCCAGGTGTCTATCTGTGGAGGCTGCTGAGGGGAGAACGGCTCAAAGTAATGGCCGGAACACAGCAAATGGAATGACATCAAACACCTGGAAACCATGTGTTTGATGTATTTGATACCATTCCACTGACTCCGCTCCAGTCATTACCATGAGCCTGTCCTCCCCAATTAAGGTGCCACCAACCTCCTGTGGTGTCTGTTTACTGTTATAGGTTGTTTTTTATGTTTTTTGTTTAAAGGCAGTTATTTTGTGACAAAGACTTTGTGCTTTGGACAACTCATATCAGAACATGGAGACTACATTTAAGATTTCAACTACATTTTCAATGAGTTTATGTAATCTTTACAATCCATTCTACTGTCTGTTAATGCTATAGAAGCCGTTGTTGTGATTTTTCTGTGCCAAGTTCCCGCCCACCAGCCACTAGGTTGGTTGACATTAAAGAATGCACCGTATGCTTTGTTCTTAAAGCCGTCTAACCCATTACATAACGTGGAAACACCACACACACATAAGAAAATAGCTGAAAGTGCTGTTCAAGCCCATGTGCTGTGTGTTTGGGGCATCAGTCTCTCATCATCTAGCTCTAACATGACCTTTCCTTCTCTCGGGCTGGCCTTCCTCAGTCTCAGATGGGGGACTTGTACAAGGACGTAGGGGAACT
This sequence comes from Oncorhynchus kisutch, assembly GCF_002021735.2. NCBI lineage: Eukaryota > Metazoa > Chordata > Actinopteri > Salmoniformes > Salmonidae > Oncorhynchus > Oncorhynchus kisutch. Next base: position 32,537,885 of record NC_034179.2, read on the forward strand.
AGGGTCCCTCCAGGGGGTGTGCCTCCCCCAGCGAGGCAGCCTGGAGAAAGGCAGGGAAGGAGAAGGGGGCGAGCAGCCAGCTGTGGTGGAGACCCGCATCGTGCGCCTCATCGAGCCCCTGAAGGAGAGACGTCGCATTCTGCTGGCCTCCAAGGAGATGCATCAGGTCGCCCAGGACCTGGAGGAAGAGATAGTGAGTGACTGACACACTTCATTACTCCATGGTGCCTCCAGCCTTTCTTACTCTCTATCTTTCCCTCTCTTCCTGGCATAACTTAATCTATCCATATATTCAGTTTGTTTCTATCCTATAGCCTCATAAGGTCTCTAATATGTTTTTCTAAATGTTTCTTATGTTATGTGGCCAAAGGTTTAATATGTCTCCCATCCTTGATCAATTAAACCACCAGGCTCTCCTATCAATGAGATAGGTATGTACAGACAGTCACTGATGACAATTTGCTGATGTTATAGCTGTGGATCCAGGAGCGGCTTCCTCTGGCTTCCTCTAAGGATTACGGCAACAACCTGCAGAGTGTTCAGCAGCATGTCAAGATCAACCAGGTGAGAGACAGATTACCTCTATACAAGCACACAACACTATCTGCTCACAGCACAGTATCAACTCAGTCACTAGCCCTGCTCAGCTCAGACCTTACACTCCCCACAACACTAAACCATGGTTGTGTTCAGTAGGGAACACCGCCACACACTTTTGGTGAAGGAAAACGATAGTACCTCCCCAGATACTACCTCCCCATTTCACTCTGTTTGGAGGCGTTTTCTTCCAGCTGAACATGACCCCTGTCTCTTATTGGTCCGTCAGACGCTGCAGAGGGATCTGCAGGGTCGCCGGGCGCGGGTTGAGGAGGTGTTGGACCGGGCGGGGATCATCGCCTCTCTGCGGACCCCCGAGGTGGACTTTGTGCGCGAGGGGGCAGGGCACGTGCGTCAGCTTTGGGAGGTGCTGAGGCTAGAGGCGGAGAGGAGGACTGTGATGCTGGATGTGGTGCTGCAGGCCCAGCAGTATTACAGCGAGGCGGCCAAAGTCGAGTCCTGGCTGGCAGGCCAGAAACTGCACCTCATCAGCGAGGAGAAGGGTATGGTACGTATTGCTGGCATGGTATCATGAGACTGAACTGATAGGGTGGGCATGAGACTGGCCCATTGGTTAGTGCACAGTGCTCCAGCAGGACTTTTACCATCATTTGTCTGCTGTGCCTTTCTTTTACAAACAATTTACATCTGAGTGATGGTTTGTTTGTAAAATGTATGTATCTGTGAACAAGGATTTGGTCCCTAATATGAGGTCCCTCTTGTGTAGGACGAAGCAAGCACCCTGCAGCTGCTGAAGGAGCACCTAGCCTTGGAGGCGATGGTGGAGAACTACGCTGAGACAGTGGGCATGCTCTCCCAGCAGTGTCAGAGGCAGCTGGAACTGGCACACCCAGACAGGCACGAGGAGACACACTGACAGTCACTCTCAGGCTCAGACTAGATCTAAACACATCCTTCAATGATACCCACAAACAACGGCTAATTTATTAGTGGAATTTTACCATAGACCGTGGAGCAAATAAAATGATCTCAGTTTGTATAGGCTACAAAATGTCAGTGAATGATCAGTTCTCTTACTGTCTACTGTGTAAACATCACCCTCAATATCCCCTCTCTCTGTGGCAGTGATGGGATCACCAAGCAGCAGTCCCACATAGACCGTCTGTACGTGTCTCTGAAGGACATGGTGGAGCACAGGAAGACCAAACTGGAGCAGCAGTATTGGATGTACCAGCTCAACAGAGAGGTGGAGGAGTTAGAGAAGTGGATCACTGAGCGGGAGGCCGTTGCCAGCTCCACTGAGCTGGGCCAAGACCTGGAAGATGTCACGGTCAGTCTGTCAATCAGTCAGTCAGGCAATCAATCAATCAATTGATGATTCATGTTCACAATCAGTCCCTGGCAAATGGCATTGTCATGTGTTTATTCAATAAACATAATTTTATGTGAGTATTTGAGTTTTCAAGTGCACCATAAACACAGAACTGAGTGAGACAAAACAAAATGCAATAAAAATAGCGTCAATGAAATGAAAATGTGAAATATGATACATGCCCTCTATAACTTTGGTCCCAAGCTTATTTTGGTATCTCTCTCACACAGATGCTACAAGAAAAATTCACCAAGTTCTGCTCAGAGACCAACAGCATAGGCCAACAGAGGATGGAGCAGGTGAATAAGATGGTGAACGAGATGATAGACTGCGGCCACACGGACGCAGCCACAATCGCTGAGTGGAAGGATGGACTGAACGAGTCATGGGCTGACCTACTGGAGCTCATGGAAACCCGAGGACAGATGCTAACAGCATCATACCAGCTGCACAAGTTCTTCACCGACTGCAAAGAGGTATAGCTCAGTGTTTCCACAAGATTATTTTCTAGGCGGGGCACATAGGCCCCCAAATCAACATCAAGGTCCTCTTTAACCAAAATGTTTAATTGAAACCAATTGAATCAAAATAAATGTAGGCAGAGGGAAACAGAGCTAGGCAGAGAGGCCTGAGCTGCCTGTACAATGGTGAAATAAACCCTAGTACGGCTCGGCTGGATATATATTAGATAACATCAGACAGCGTAATGTTTCGAGCTGCTGGTAGACCGTAGACAGTGTAGACACTGTGGGCCTGCCATTATCCTGATGTGTGAGGTACTATTTCTGAGGGTCTTGTGATGGTGATGATGCTGTGCTGTGCTGTGCTGTGCTGTAGGTCTTGGTTCAGATTGCGGGGAAGATGAGGCAACTACCAGAGGTGAGGGCGTGCCAAGCCAGCATCGCCAACCCGGCCACGCTGCAGAGGCTCATGCGCTCTTTTGAGCACGCCCTCCAGCTGCTTGTCACACAGGTGAGTGTAAATTCCTCTATGACCTTAAGGAACATCAATGCTCTCTGGATCTCCTCTAACACCCATCAGTCAAATAAGTAATTATCATGGAGGGCATAAGTATGTTACAGATGTTAACCCCAAGATACACAGTGGAGCCGTAAACAGAATAGCATTATGCGCACAGTAGCAAAGATGAAAGATATTGTGCACGAACTCGAGTCATACTTTTGCCTCAACCTTAGCTAGCACACCTGATTAACTTGGCTGTGAACTAAACTGACGACCAACTATGATTAGATGATGATTTGAGATGACAGAGGCATGTCCTGTGTGGTACTCCAGGTAAGGCAGCTGCAGGAGAATGCGGCCCAGCTGAGGGCCATCTACGCCGGGGAAAAGGCAGAGGCCATCATGAGCAAGGAACAGGAAGTGATGTCAGCATGGAAGGAGTTGCTGGTTTCCTGTGAGGCCAGTCGCGTGCAGGTCACCTCGGTGACAGACAAGGTCCAGTTCTTCTCAGTGGTGCGTGAGCATCTCATGTGGATGGAAGGCATCATGGGACAGATTGGAGGGGACGACCCCAGGTTAGTAATTGAAGATTTCCTTACTTGAACTGAAGTCTAATTGTCAGCCATTTTGTTAATCTCATACCTCTGATACTTGACTTGAGAAATAGGCTCTGCTTAATTTACGGGTAAAAAATAACTGTAATCTGTATCTGTAATGTATATGTAATGTTCTATTTTAGTTACCATTTCAGCACCCCTAGTTGAGCTAATTCCTTCTTGGCTTGCACATACTGTAGGGTGTATGGTCCCATTCATGTTATGCAATAAAGCTCTCTTTACTGCCTAGTTTAAAAATAAAACGCTTAGCCACCTTGACCTGAATGTCTTCTGCCATTCAATTTTTGTTTACAGTATTTAAGTAGTCCTGACTCTTCTTTTAATTTATGTATGACAGGATGTTCACATCGCTCATTTACTCTACTTTCTACAGCTAGTTTCTCAATACACTAACCAGGCACTTGGCTAACATTTCACACATACACTTTACATACTACTGAACTAAGCCGGGCCAGCCTGTACTTCGCTGGCATGTTTACAGTATGTATCCACCATATAGTTACTAGAACCATGCTGGAAAGGACGACTTGAAAATAAAATATCCAAGCCAGCACAAGAAAGTATGGTTCGAACCGGAACGATATAGTGTTATAATGGTAATAGGTCCCTCTCTTCACTGGACTCTTCTTTTCTGACATTTGAATGGTGTGCTTCCCTCCTGTCTGACCTGGTCCTATGGGGTGGCTTCTGCCAGGGATTCGTCCTCTGCGGAGGTGATGATGAAACAACATGGTGAGCTGAAAGCCAAGATGGACGGCCGCAGTAAGACCCTACAACAGTGTGTTGAGCTGGGAAAGATCCTGTTGGCCGCAGGCAACCCAGCAGCTGAGGAGGTCAGCATCACACACAACACAACACACTGTATGCACCAAAACCACACAGCCTCACATACAACACAACACTCTGTATGCAGCAAAACAGCACAAGATTCTGTTGGCCGCAGGCAACCCAGCAGCTGAGGAGGTCTGCATCACACACAACACAACACACTGTATACACCAAAACCACACAGCCTCACATACAACACAACACTCTGTATGCAGCAAAACAGCACAAGATTCTGTTGGCCGCAGGCAACACAGCAGCTGAGGAGGTCTGCATCACACACAACACAACACACCGTATACACCAAAACCACACAGCCTCACATACAACACAACACTCTGTATGCAGCAAAACAACACAACACTCTATGCAGCAAAACCACACAGCCTCACATGCAACACAACACACTGTGTGCAGAAAGACAGGTTGAATAAACGTTGTTTCCACATCATATCAACCCCAATAATGTATGTGATGACATGGAGAACTCATTGAATTTGTAAAAAGTCATCAACATAAGGGCATTTCGTATTTTTGTCACCTAACTTTTAAGCTTAATCCAATGGCGTGACATCTTTTGTTGATTTCATGTTGAAATATTTGACAACTCTACCAAATGTAAATCAATACTAGACGTTGAACTGACATCTGTGCCCAGTGGGTAAACAACACACAATGCAGCAAAAGCATATTTCAATCATGCAGTGTTATTGTAACTAAAAAAGAACAATAGATATTGTATAAGTGTGTCGTCAATGATGTGCGTAAGGAGGTGTATCACTTAACCTCATATGATGATGAATGAGATTCTGTGTCAAGACTGACTTAAAATATTTTGATCAATTGTCATTACGTTACATTTCCTGTAATCTTGAATGCACCCAGTCTCTCTCTCTCTCTCTCTCTCTCTCTCTCTCACTCTCTCTCTCTCTCCACAGATAAAGGATAAGTTGGACACACTCCTGGCTAAGCAGAAGGATCTCTCTGAGAGATGGGACAAACACCAGGAAAAGCTACAGCGCAGTGAGTGACTCACTACACTGTAAGGCACTGTGGAGGGAGCACAAAGAGCTCTCAGGCAGCACTGCAGAATTTTTTATATGGAAGGAAGGAAGGGCTCGTGCTCAAGAGAAGTACTGGTTTTAGATCGTGCCTCAGCGAATCGCTTTCACTATGAATATTTATGTTTGTGTGTGTGTGTGTGGGGGGGTGGGGGGGGGAGGGGGGCTTCAACAATCATTTCAACGTGACTAGACTAGACGACACGTTACAAAACAGTACAGACATTTTTTTCTTGAGCGGAGGGGGGGATGGGGGGGGGGGGGGGGCGGAACTTAATTACAAATAATATTTACACTGCAAATTGGTCAAAATAATCCCAAACAGATATAATATTTGACTAAAACATAATAATTTCAAACCTTGCTTAAATTTGTATATGATCACGTCTCTCTCTATTATGTGTGGGAATACTTGGGAACAGATTGCCAAAATGTAAATCACTTGGAGCTGATTTCCTGTTGTTTTACAGTCTTTTATGTCCCCCAAAAATAAATAATATATACTTTTATATATATAATTACTTTTGGCTCAGAAAACGTGGGGAGCCAAATAAAACCACTGGCCCGCCGGGCTGCCAGTTGGGGAACCCTGACCTAGCACTAGAGTTGAGATAACCACCTGTAACTTTCATGTAAATCATTCATGGATGTCAGTGGGAGACAAATTCATGCCCATTCAGCATAAATGTGTACAGTATATGAGCTTTGGTTAATGTTAAAAGACTTTGTTATAATAAGAACTATCGAATTGCGCATGCCCATCTCTTCTTCTTTTCTACAGAGAAGGATCAGTTCCAGTATGCCCAGGAGACGGTGACGGCGGAGGCCTGGCTGAAGGCCAAGGAGCCGCTAATCAACTCTAGCTCCAACTCCAGGGAGGCTGGGGGTGCTGGAGGAGAGGCCCAGGCTCAGACTGACGAGGTGGAGCAGCTCATCCTCCGCCACGAGGCCTTCCGTAAGGCTGCAGCTACCTGGAAGGAGCGCTTCAGCTCACTGAGACAGCTCTCCAATGTAAGCTCTTCTTTAGATAGATACAGACAGTCTACTGTAATGTACCACTGGCTCGTCATTGTTGGCACTGTCTGGTGACAAAGCAGATTTACTTAAGTCTTTGCTTATGTCTGTTATCTAACATCTAACATACAGTACCAGTCAAAAGTTTGGACACACCTACTCATTGTTCTTTATTTTCACTACTTTCGATTTGTAGAATAATAGTGAAGACATCAAAATTATGCAATAACACATATGGAATCATGTAGTAATCAAAAAAGTGTTACACAAATCAAAATATATTTTAGATTTTAGATTCTTTAAGGTAGACACCCTTTGTCTTGATGACATCTTTGCACACTCTTGTTATTCTCTCAACCAGCTTCACCTGGAATTATTTTCCAACAGTCTTGAAGGAGTTTCCACATATGCTGAGCACTTGTTGGCGGCTTTTCCTTCACTCTGTGGTCCAACTCATCCTCCTTGCTGCTTCACGGTGGGAACTACACATGCGGATATCATCCGTTCACCTATTCTGCGTCTCACAAAGACAGGGTGGTTGGAACCAAAAAAATCTCACATTTGGAGTCATCAGACCAAAGGACAGATTTCCACCGGTCTAATGTCCATTGATTGTATTTCTTGGCCCAAGCAGGTCTCTTCTTCTTATTGGTGTCCTTTAGTAGTGGTTTCTTTGCAGCAATTCGACCATGAAGGCCTGATTCACACAGTCTCCTCTGAACAGTTGATGTTGAGATGTGTCTGTTACTTGAACTTTGTGAAGCATTTATTTGGGCTGCAATTTCTGAGGCTGGTAACTCTAATGAACTTATCCTTTGCAGGAGAGGTAACTATGTGTCTTCCTTTCCTGTGTCTGTCCTCAAGAGAGACAGTTTCATCACAGCGCTTGATGGTTTTTGCGACTACACTTCCAAAGTTCTTGATATTTTCCGGATTTAAGACTGATGTCTTAAAGTAATGATGGACTTTCGTTTCTCTGCTGATTTCAGATGTTCTTGCCATAATATGGACTTGGTCTTTTACCAAATAGGGCTATCTTCTGTATACAACCCATACCTTGTCACAACACAACTGATTGGCTCAAACGCATTAAGAAGGAAAGAAATTCCACAAATTAACCTTTAACAAGGCACACCTGTTAATTGAAATGCATTCCAGGTGACTACCTCATGAAGCTATTTGAGAGAATACTAAGAGTGTACAAAGCTGTCATCAAGTCAAAGGGTGGCTACTTCGAAGAATCTCAAATATAGAATATATTTTGATTTGTTTAACACTTTTTTGGTTACTACATGATTCCATATGTGTTATTTCATCATTTTGATATCTTCACTATTATTCTACAATATTGAAAAAATTTGAAAAAAATAAAGAAAAACCCTTGAATCAGTAGGTGTGTCCAAACTTTTGACTGGTACTGTATCTGTTAGGATTTTGTTTTCTTTCTTAGTCAAAGGGTTTCGTTCAGACGATTGATTAAATATCTTGCAAGACAAAAAAAGGTATTTTAAGTACAGTTTGTCCAGTCCCGCGGGGTTTGGGGCGGTCTCGGGCGCGCGGGCGCTCGTAGGTCATGTGTGCTGTATCTGTTATACCTGATAATTGTTTTGCTGTTATGCTTTTCATTACTCTTCACTGCAATCTTGACTTTCAGGCAGAGAAGCTGAGAGAAGAACAGAGCAGCAAGCCTGCCCCAATGCCACTCTCCAGTCGGAGGATGTTCCCATCATCCTGCCTCACTCCGACCTTTCCCCTTGCTACCTCAACTCTGCTGAGGCAGACGGTCCAGCTGCATATTGAGCCCAGGCCCAAGCAGACTAGTCTGGGGATGGCTGCCTCTGCCTCCACTGCAGCCCAGAGGTTGGGTTCTACCATGGCCAGCTACACTCCTGTCATGAATGGCTCCAGTTACCATGGACTGGACCATCAGAGCAGCAGCGGGGGGTTGGAGAGTTCTAACTACCCTGGGCTAAACCATCAGGCCTGTGGAGGTGTGGACAGCAGCTCCAGTTATCTTGGAGTGAACCATCAGACTGCCCCCCCGCCAGTGGATAGTTCTGGCTACCTTGGACTGAACCATCAAAGCAGTGGGGGTATGGTTAGTCCAGGCTACCTACCTCAAAATCAAAGTAGTGGGGGTATGGGTAGTCCAGGTTATCTGCCGCAAAATCAAAGCAGTGGGGGTATGGGTAGTCTAGGCTACCTGCCGCAAAATCAAAGTAGTGGGGGTACGGGTAGTCAAGGCTACCTACCGCAAAATCAAAGTAGTGGGGGTTTGGGTAGTTCAGGCTACCTGCCGCAAAATCAAAGTATTGGGGGTATAGTTAGTCCAGGCTACCTTGCGCAAAATCAACACAGTGGTGGTATGGGTAGCTCAGGCTACCTTGCACAAAATCTAAGTAGTGGGAGTATGGGTAGTTCAGGCTACCTGGCTCAAAACCATCAAAGCAGTGGTGGTATGGGTAGTTCAGGCTACCTGGCTCAAAACCAAGGTAGTGGGGTTATGGGTAGTTCAGGCTTCCTTGCGCAAAACCAATGTAGTGGAATTATGGGTAGTTCAGGGTACCTTGCGCAAAATCAAAATAGTGGGGGTATGGGTAGCTCAGGCTACCTTGCACAAAATCTAAGTAGTGGGGGTATGGGTAGTTCAGGCTACATTGCACAAAACCAAGGTAGTGGGTGTATGGGTAGTTCAGGGTACCTTGCGCAAATCCAAGGTAGTGGAGGTATGGGTAGTTCTAGCTATCTGCCTCAAAGTGGTGGGGTCATGGACCCCAAAATGGCATATGCGTGGCAGCATCTGAAAGCCGACTGCATGCAGCCCAGGATCAACCATATCCACAAGGCTGTCAACCCCCTCCTGGAGGCCAGCAGGGCGCAGAGGGAACAGTTTGGGGACATCCCCATGGTAGACATGATCGGACCAGAGTCCGGCCTGGAGCTCCTCCATGGAAGGCTTCAAAGGGACCCCCGCGGCAGCCGCTCCGACCCCCAGATGGACCACCTGCGGCGGGAGAGGGAGTACAAGCTGGGCCGCCAGACCTCCAGCGAACAGGAGATCCAGGCGCGGCTCAACGAGCTGCCAATGATCGTGCGTCAGGAGCGCTATAGGCGACGCCTGGAGAGGCAGTCGTCCAGCGAGCAGGAGGGCAGTGGGAAGGCGAGGACACCAAGGCAGGACGACTCCAGCGACATGGAGTCAGCCAAGGAAGGCTCTGACAAACGCTCAACGTGAGTCCAGGACTGCCTGGTCATAGCCTTAGCAGTGATTCCCTGTGCTGTCTGTTTTTGTGGCAACTCATTTCACATGCTCATTACAAAAACAGTTGTGTCTTGTCAGCAATGTCCACTGTGAACCAAATGCTTTGATTTGGAAGGTTTTGATTATATTCCCTGTTTGGGTGACTCATGGCAGAAACTGTCTCATTGCAGAGAGAAGAGAGCCACCACAATGGCTGAGATTGTGGAGCAGGCCCAGGAGAGAGAGGCAGCACAAGTAAGTTATTTCACATGGATTTAACAGTATTTCCTATTTTGGTACATTTATCTGGTGCACATTTTATATTTAGTTTTTGTATAGTGAAGATACAGTTTGTTAAGCCACACAGGCCGGATTTCTGAATGACACACCTCTCTCCTGTCTGTTCCAGGCCAGAGGGGAGACGTACCGCCCCACCAGCAGCCTCTCAGCACCCGTGACCTACGAGCGCCCGCGTGCCCGAGACCGCCCCAAACCCCGCAGGAGACCCCGCCCCAAAGAGCTTGAGGAGAAGCGACGCTCTCGCTCGGCTCCAGCCCAGAGTCCGGCGCAACTCTTGCCGCCCTCACACACTGCCCATAACGAAGGCTTCCTGTACCGCAAACACGACTTTGAGGGCCAGCAAAAGAGTCCCAGCAGGTGGGCTTTCCACTGACTCACACACACCACATACCACACCACACACTTTACCACACCCACCCTACTACACACCACACACATAACACACCATAATGCACACCCCACCAAACACCACACAACACACCCCACCACACACCGCACAGAATTAAACGGTTACTGTAGATCACTAAAGAATATATACAGTACTCTATTGCCATACTCTATGAATTAACTTTGGGAAAAAGGAGAAACACGCATATGTTGCACAATAAGCTGTTCTTGTTTTGCAGTAAGTCGTGGGTGAACTTGTATTGCGTGTTGTCAAAAGGAGAGATCATTTTCTACAAGGACGCCAAGAGCATCACCACACCTTACAATGAAGAAACCCCACTCGACCTGAGCGTCTGTATATGTGATAGCACCATGGGATACAAGAAGAAGAAAAATGTCTTCGTTATCAAGTATGGCTTGATGAAGAGGATATTTTTTTACTCCAACTTACTCCTTATTATAGCATATTATTATTTTGTTCACCTCAAAACTTTTGAGTGCCTTTAAAATCCCTGACTAGAGAATAGACTCTTGGTAATTCCATAACAATGACTCTCTCCTTTCTTCTCCAACAGGAAAAATGATGGCAATGACTATATTTTCCATGCAAAGGATGAGGTGAGAATGCCTGTGATGGAAAATGAACATGTTTCATCTAATGTCTTAACATCAATGATTTACTCCTATTAGAGAGCTAGATAGGCCACCTCTCTGTGCAGAACTCCTCTCTAAGTTTCTTCCTACAGTAGGTTCCTTCCTTCTAGGGAGTGTTTCATGGCCACTATGCTTTCGCTTCTGCTTTGCTTGCTCTTTGGGGTTTAGACCGGTTAGCTGTAAAGCACTTTGTGAACTCTGCTGATGTAGAAAGGACTTTATAAAATAAACTTATTTTGATTGATTTATTGATACAATTACTAGTCTTGCTTCTTGGTTTTGTAGAATCCCTAACATTCCCATGTCTCTGGGTGCACTGTTGCAGGAGGACCTGAAGGCATGGGTCACTAACATCACCACCAGTATAACTGAACACGAGGAGATCGCCAAGTGGGACAAACCCACGACCTCGTCCACAGATCCCGACCGCTCAGAGAGGAAAGAGAAGTCAGAGGGTGACGCAGATGCCAGGTCAGAGAGATCTGAGATGGGAGGAGAGGTGGAGGAGGAAGAGAGGTCTGAGAAGGGAGAGGGGTCCGAGAAGACAGGCGAGGGCTCCGAGAAGGCAGACACGTCGGAGAGGGGTGAGATGGCAGAGGGAGGGGCAGGAGGCTCCAGCACGTCAGGGAAGAGCAAATGATCCCCACTAAGTGGAGGAGTGGACTGCATCCAACCATCTGCCCACTCCATCCTAACATTACCCTAAGACACCAGACGGTGGTGAGCAGGCGAGACGGAGGGAGAGTGTGTGCATTTTTGTGCATATCTTCTCTCTCTTTCTCTCTCTCTCTCTATATCTCTCTGTCTCTCTCTCTCCCTGTGACATCCTGAGGCTTGTGTCCTTGGACTACCTAATGTTAACTGTGACAGACTGATCTTTCAGCCCCTATCCCAGGCAAAATACATCAATGCTTGTATTGCATTTTGGCCCTTGCTGGTAGGTTGGAGGATGGTGGAGATGAACCAGCGCCACCGTGTGGTCACAGGCATTCGTCACAGTCACAACTCATTGATAATTTATCTCTTGGATTCACAGCATCTCTCAGTATATATATATATATAATATACCTATGACTGACTATGTAATGCTCTAGAAAAACCCAAGCAATGGTGAATGAAATGTCTCACAATATTTTGAAAACGCTTTTTTTCTGAAGCAATATACTTTTTTATTTCTTCTCTATGTTTGAGAGAGAGGGAAAGGAGACAAGAAACAGTTACTTATTGTTAATTATATGATTGGTCACATTCATCATCAGCTTGTTTCCAGCAGGTCAGCAGCACCTTAAACACTTTCAACACATCTGTGTATACTCAGCATATTGACATTTCAAACTCACCTCATCTCTATATCTGAGTCATGCTGTCATGATGGAATGCTGGTATTACCTATGTGTGTTAATAATGGAATTGATCAACACACGTGTTTCTCTTCTGAACATTTGGATTAATCGTGCACAGGCCCAGGGCATGCCAGGAATAAAGGTGAACTAGGGTTGCCGACGTAAGCAAAACTCAATCACCCCCAAGAGTCTATTTGAGGAGGCAATGCCAAACTTAACCCACTTGTAGTGCCAGGCCTGTGTCTACATCTCACTTATTAAATCTAACCATCCATGGCATGACATTGTATAGTGCACCTTTTACTTTAATGAAAAGTAATGTTCTTCATGGTCTTGAAGTTAACCAGTTCTGAAATGAATTTGGCTGTGCAATAATTTAATCTAAAGGAAAGTACTGTGTATAATGCTAACATCATGGTATAATTCTGGAATCCTGAAGAACGTTCTAAAGGCTTCTCTTCGGGGATCTTAAACTCTCCCCACATGAAGTATGGTGATAGGAAGATATGTTTTAATGACAGAGCAGAGAAAGTTCCCCACATTACAAGCCCAAGTCAGACATCCTTCATGCTTCTTTCAAATTCTATTTGATCTGAGACAAGAAGCAGTATAACTTCATTGCTGTTATTATTGTATTACTGCAATATATTTCATAAGGATTGTAATTGTTGCACTAGTGAAAATACAATAGTAACATCAATATTAGATGAACCTCAGAGTATTTTATTAACTACTTCTCCCTCCCTGTTTTCTTTCACTCTGAGTTGAAACCAATAGTCATGAAATTGTACATAAGCTACATGGCCAAAGGTATGTGGACAAAGGCTCCTGAGTGGTGCAGTGGTCTAAGGCACTGCATCTCAGTGCTAGAGGTGTCACTACAGACCCTGGCTCAATTCCAGGCTGTATTACAACTGGCAGTGATTGGGAGTCCCATAGAGCGGCGCACAATTGGTCCAGCGTTGTCCGGGTTAGGGTTTGGCTGGGGTAGGCCATCATTATAAATAAGAATTTGTTCTTGACTGACTTGCCAAGTTAAATAAAAGGTTAAATAAATAAAACTGCTCGTTGAACATCTCATTCCAAAATCATGGGCATTAATACGAAGTTGGTCCCCTTTTTGCTGCTATAACAGCCTCCACGCTTCTGAGAAGGCTTTTCAGTAGATTGCAGAGGTTACTTACATCTATTCAGCCACAAGAGCATTTGTGAGGCCTGGCTCGCAGTCAGCTTTCCAACTCATCCCAAAGGTGTTCGATGGGGTTGAGGTCAGGGCTCTCTCTGTGCAGGCCAGTCATGTTCTTCCACAATGATCTTAACAAACCATTTCTGTATGGACCTTGTTTTGTGCACGGGGGCATTATCATGCTGAAACAGGAAAGGGCCTTCCCCAAACTATTGCCACAAAGTTGGAAGCCCAGACTTGTCTACAATGTCATTGTATGCTGTAGCGTTAAGATTTCCCTTCACTAGAACGAAAGGGCCTAGCATGAACCGTGAAAAACAGCCCCAGACCATTATTCTTCCTCCACCAAACTTTACAGTTGGCAATATGCATTGGGGCAGGTAGCGTTCTCCTGACATCCGCCAAACCCCAATTTGTACGTCGGACTGCCAGATGGTGAAGCGAGTCCAATGGCGAACTTTACACCACTCCAGCCGACGCTTTGTATTGCGCATGGTGATCTTAGACTTGTGTGCGACTCCTCCGCCATGGAAACCCATTTAATGAAGCTTAATGAAGTTATTTCATTTAATGAAGTTATTGTGCTGACTGCATCCAGAGGCAGTTTGGAACTCGGTAACAGACAGACGATTTTTACGCACTACGCGCTTCAGCATTCGACAGTCCCATTCTGTTAGCTTGTGTAGCCTACCACTTCGCGGCTGAGCCATTGTTGCTCCTAGACGTTTCCAATTCACAATAACAGCCCTCACAGTTTACCGGGGCAGCTCTAGCAGGGCAAAAATTAGACAAACTGACTTGTTGCAAAGGTGGCATCCTATGATGGTGCCACCTTGAAAGTCACTGAGCTCTTCAGCATGGGCCATTCTACTGCCAATGTTTGTCTATGGAGATTGCATAGCTGTGTGCTGGATTTTATACACCTGTCAGCAACAGGTGTTGCTGAAATAGCCGGATCCCCTAATTATCAAGGGGTGTCCAGTGTCCACATACTTTTGGACATGTAGTGTATCTTTGAATGTTTACCAATAAATTCTATACTCTAATTAACGGAGTTCTATGTACTGAAGTGGGTTAAGGTTAAAACATTTCTCTTAACTCCACACAAATGAAATGGGGAAAACTCATCAGTCAATTACGATATTACTGTTTATTCCATTTAAATGAAAATATGCAGATTAGGAGTCATCTTTCAAAGGATATATACACCGATATCTAGTTACATTTTACACTTTACAAGGGAAAAGAGTGCTGGACAGGTACATTTGTTGTGTATTTATAAATGTGCGTATTTCAATGAACTGATCATACGGACTTGATACAGACAGTTTTTTCTATTAGTAGCTGAATCCAGTCAGGCAAGTGAAATATTATAAGAACAGTCCTGTTGCGAGGGATAGGTCTACAGACCATTTACTTGAACGGGTTAAATGGCTTGAATGATAACAAAGAACTTGGTAGACTAAATGCTACTGTAGTTTATTTGTTAACTCTGGAGCTGATCAGTCTGGTATCCAGGCTACACACGTTTTAGCTGTGACTCTTGGGCTGTGACTTCAATGCTAAATACAACCATACATCCCACAATTTTTTTTTTGCTTAAGCCTCGGTCATATTGGATGATTAATTATAAACATATTGACAAGAACATTCATAAACACAAAGAAAATGTAAGGTTAGTTAGTACTGTACAACTCATAAACTTCAACAGCCAGCATAGTTTGACATTTGGTCGACTGTGTTTATTTTTTATGTCACTCTGAACTTCCAAGTTTCAAATGGGCCACTTTTTACAGATATGTTCTATCTGATTCCCAAAATGCCCCATATCATGGACCTGCCAAATCAAACATTACTGCTGAAACTGGTTTGTGTGTAATGTAGTATTAGTTATAACCAAATATATAAAACATTACTGCTGAAACTGGTTTGTGTGTAATGTAGTATTAGTTATAACCAAATATATAAAACATTACTGTTGAAACTGGTTTGTGTGTAATGTAGTATTAGTTATAACCAAATATATAAACCAAATATAAAAAGTACAACCTTATCAAGCCTTATCCCCAAAACAATGGAAACCAGTATTTTGAAAATGAATTAATTTAACAAAAGACACAATACAGACTGTTCCATTTGACTCAGGATGCAAATACTGGCACTTATTGCCTTTGGCATTAAAGTGTTATGACACACACAACAGTCAGGACTCTAACTGCAGCTTGTTGATTAGACGCAGTTAACTTATTGGTAACACTTGAAAATGTCACAATATATGTGTTATGTCCTCTATCACAACATGGGAAAGAAACTTTTGCGAAACTGTCAATTACAGTATAACAACAAACTGTCTATTGTAGGTGGTTATTATAGGTACCACACCCTTCTATATTACAGACTTTAAAAACTAATGGTACCTAAAATTGTCATCTATTTGTAGGCCTATAGCCAGTTGTTTTTAGTGTAACCTACTCCTCCGGAATTGAGCCTTTCATTGCAATCTTTATTGGTTAGTTAAACACTAGTAGCTGTTTCTTTTATTCTCCTCTGTGGAAGGAAAGAGAGGCTCTACTTTGCACATGATGTATAGTTCCTCCAATATAATTATAACGATAATTATATGGATGTAATTCTATTCATTCCAATTCTATGGTTTCTCCATCTCCATTCTTATCAGAGAAATCCCCAAATCCCCATCCCCATCGATTCCGCCTGCACTGATGAGCGTTGCGTTTGGAGTGACACGATCTGACGTTAGACAATGAGAAATCCTGTCACTTCATGAATAAAACAGGTTAATGATACTACAGTACCTACCAAACAAACAAAAATACTACAAAACCTACTAAACCCACAGAAACAAAGCTCTTGACCTCATTGCTGGTGAGAAGTGTTTTTGTGATTTTGTGTTTTTGTGTTTTTCTTGTCTCAGATACAGTGTACCTTAATGATACCTATACTTTGCTGCTATGACATTTTCTCTATGTAAACCTCCTTACTTGCTGATGCAAAATTGACATGAACATTGATGTATGCTTGACACAGAGGTGTTAAGCCAAGATTTTTTCTAAAAGTCAACATCAACCATCCTCCACAGATCACTAGACACATGATGCATTCTATATAGTGGTGGGAGTGATTAAGAAATTCCTGACGTTGCAGCCATTCACAGTGTATAAAAATCAAGTCAATTTACTTGATTGACTAGAGAAAGTTAAGAGATTCCTGTGTAAGGGATTAAACTCAGTATAAATAAATAAACAAAAGAGAGTACAATTTTTGAGATAAGCTTTCATAAAGGTCCATTATCATGATTTTGAGGGGGTATACATACTGTCATTATAATACCTCATGCCATAATCACCAATTAGCATAGGAAAACATTTATTAGAATTCATGGACTTAAACCATATGACCAGCTATGAGCTCCATGCTCCAATCTCCACTTCTTTAATGCCTTTGTGCATTTAACACATGGAGCAAAATGTCATGTGTCATGATGATGCACTTATATAGGCATAATGACACAGTTATGCGTACACTTTCAACTAAAGTATTCCCTGTATTTAACTAAGTCATTTGATTTATTTTTTGTAAGAAGAAAAATGCTGTCAGTGTCTTCCACACCTTGTAGTATTCATAATGCCATCTGGGGATAGTAACATAACCACATAGCTCTGATAACCTAAGTGATTAAGTCAGTGATGGATGTCAACTGAAGGGCTGGTCTTTAAAAAAAAAAAAGGTTTCTGTTTAGAGTTAATAACGCTTCAGATCATTAAGCTTGAAATCTTTGCTTGGTACAAAATAAAAATGTTTTAGCCCTCTAATAGCAGATCAGTGAAAGGCTGAAACGCAGCAGTGCTACCCGCAGTTTTCAAGATGTGCAAGTGGAAACATGAATAATTGATGATGTGGAAGAAGAAATGTCATGCAACTTTTGTTTTGCACTAAAGCACTGCCCCATTGCACAGTGTAAAATGCTAGTGGTGACGCAGGGTCTATAAGAAATATACATGTATACAGTATTGCACAAAGTCTGCACAACTCAATGTAAGTATTTTAAGAATGTACATTTTAATTCTGATTTGTTTATTAAATAGACTGGAGTAACATCTGCCAATATCTGTCTGTTGAAATATGAAACATATTGTCTCATAAACTCTGTTCATCCCTTAATCTTGGCACTGTCATTTTTATGACTTATTATTATTGCTTGAATGGCACTCATTTACATGAAAATCATATGTTTTATGACACAATGTGCAAGAACTTCATCTGTATTGTGTTGTGTTAACCTCAAATCTAATTATTGGCTTTGATCATTGGTCCATTTGCAGTAATATGAGCAGACCAATTCTATATGGCTTCTATATGATGATACTGTATCATTATTTACTGCTATACTGTAGGTCTATGTTGGTCTTTCTGCTTCACCAACCTGCAGATTTCTTTCTGTACGTTGTCACTGCATCTCTGTAAATGATGCTGTTTTAGACATAACCACAGGCTTCAGACACACAGGCAGTGAAGGAGACTACCAATCTGTGAACTGAAATGTATTTTAATTTAATTTTACCTTTATTTAACTAGGCAAGTCAGTTAAGAACAAATTCTTATTTTCAATGACGGCCTAGGAACAGTGGGTTAACTGCCTGTTCAGGGGCAGAAAGACAGATTTGTACCTTGTCAGCTCGGGGGTTTGAACTTGCAACCTTCCGGTTACTAGTCCAACGCTCTAACCACTGGGCTACCCTGAAAAGGATATATGGATCTATTTCAAATCTGCAAATGGCATGGTATGAAACAGCAAATGGTTTATTAAGACTTTCTACTTGACAATGAGGTGTGACCAATGATGTACATAAATGTACATATATACGCATGCTGAAGGAAAATAGAGCCAATTTTGTTGGAAAGGAAAGGGTTAACACTGAGTTTTGTTTGGTGGTCTCTTGGGCGATAAATCTAGCTAGCTAAATCAGCCATTGGCTAGTCCATCAGAAGCTAGATAGAAGGCATCTGCCATCTACTCTCTTTATGTAGTGTTGTGTTGTCTCGTCGTGATGTGTGTTTTCTCCTATATTTATATATTTTTTAAATCGGTTTAATCCCAGCCCTCATCCCCGCAGGAGGCCTTTTGCCTTTTGGTAGGCCGTCATTGTAAATAAGAATTTGTTCTTAACTGACTTGCTTAGTTAAATAAAGGTTCAATTAAATTTGAAATGTAACTGTATTAGGTCCACATTTTGGAGTGACAGTGGAATCAACCAATCACATTTTGACCGTTTTTACGAAGAATATGGAAACTTCAGCCTTCTCAAAGGCCAACAGGTCACAGGAGCAGTAGATTTCCCATGGTCTAGCTAGCTATCTTTTGCTGAAAGTCAGTTTGCAGCGGCAGCAGCAGGTGTTATCGAAGAGGATGTTGTTGCTAATTTGTTAACTTCTCCCTTTTCAAGAATAACTTTCAACAATAAGTTAAGTATAAATGATCATCATCTGGTGAGTGGAACTGTTTTTTTTATTTTATTGGAGCTCGCTGATAGCCATCTCTTTGAAAATAACTTGTGTGTGAAACATTGATGCATTTAAACTTTAGGTCACAGGTTACTTTGTGCTAAACATGAAATATTTTCTGCAATGGGAAGTAATTATTGTATATTTCGATAAGGAAATAATTCGCCTAATGGTTGTGTTTTTGCATTCTTATGATTGGAACCTACTGGCTTATTATGTCAGAGTGAATGGTCTGCTTATCTTTAACATCATGCTGTGTGTGGCTGCTGTCTTTCCATCAGCCCTGTGTAGTGGTGCTTGGAGAGGTGTGTATACTCTGATTTGGCAAACATTTTCCCTAACAGCCTGCACAACGAAGGAAAGGCACCCTGTGTGAAAATTCCTATGTTTTTCTGTTATTTTAATTTTTCCTATATATTTTTCAGATTTGCATTCTCAAAATTAAACTTTTTGTTTTATAGAAAAACAATAAAAATGGCATGTTCTAAGTCCACAACAATGCTTAAACTACATCAGGAGACCATTTTGGAGACCTGGGAAAAATCTGCAAAAATATATTTTTGGGGGGTGGGAGGTGCTGAGGAGTATTTTTGTAATAATAATGTATTCTTTTTTTGTTTTTGCTCAATCTGTTTGGGTGGGCCTGGCTCCTCAGAGGGTGGGCAAATGGGGCATGATGACTGAATTATCCATCACAAATAACTAACCAAGACTTCGGACTAAACTTTTTCAATACCTGGTTTGCCTACCCATTGTTGCCTTAGTTAGCATTTACTTGTAGATATCATAAGTTGAAACGCCTTTCCTACATACCTGATAATAATGAGTGTTTTACTCCGCTGATCTCGGCTGGTCTCTGGAAGAAATTACGTGTCCTCACTGTCCGAGACCAAGTCAAGACCGAATACAACTGTATCCGACACAAGACCGAGACACTCAAAATGTGGTCTCGATACAAGACTCCTACATCACTGGTAACTACAATGTTGTTGATCCATCCTCAGTTTTCTCCCAACAGAGCCATGAAACTCTGTAACTGTATTAAAGTCACCATTGGCCTCATGTTGAAATCCCTGAGTGGTTTCCTTCCTCTCCGGCAACTGGAGTAATCAAAAAAGTGTTAAACAAATCAAAATATATGTTATATTTGAGATTCTTCAAAGTAGCCACTCTTTGCCTTGATGACAGCTTTGCATACTCTTGGCATTCTCTCAACCAGCTTCATGAGGTAGTCACCTGGGATGCAGTTCAATTAACAGGTGTGCCTTGTTAAAAGTTCATTTGTATAATTTATTTCCTTCTTAATGTATTTGAGCCAATCAGTTGTGTTGTGACAAAGTAGGAGAGGTTTACAGAAGATAGCCTTATTTGGTAAAAGCCCAAGTCCATATTATGGCAAAAAGAGCTCAAATAAGCAAATAGAAATTACAGTCCATCATTACTTAAAGACATGAAGGTCAGTCAATAAAGAACATTTCAAGAACTTTGAAAGTTTCTTAAAATGCAGTCTCAAAAACCATCAAGCGTTATAATGAAACTGGCTCTCATGAGGACCGCTACAGGAAAGGAAGACCCAGAGTTACCTCTGCTGCAGAGGATAAGTTCATTTGAATTACCAGGCTCAGAAAATGCAGCACAAATATATATTTCACAGAGTTCAAGTGACAGACACATCTCAACATCAACTGTTCAAAGAAGACTGTGTGAATCAGGCCTTCATGGTCGAATTGTTGCAAATAAACCACTACTAAAGGACACCAATAAAAAGAAGAGACTTGCTTGGGCCAAGAAACACGAACAATGAACATTAGACTGGTGGAAATCTGTCCTTTGGTCTGATGAGTCCAAATTTGCGATTTTTGGTTCCAACCGCCGTGTCTTTGTGAGACGCAGAGTAGGTCAAGATGATCTCCGCATGTGTGGTTCCCACCATAAAGCATAGATGAGGAGGTGTGATGGTGTAGGGGTGCTTTTTTGGTGACACTGTCTGTGATTTATTTAGAATTCAAGGCACACTTAACCAGCATGGCTACCACAGAATTCTGCAGATATACGCCATCCCATCTGGTTTGCGCTTAGTGGGACTATCATTTGTTTTTCAACAGGACAATGACCCAACACACCTCCAGCTATTTGACCAAGAAGGAGAGTGATGGAGTGCTGCATCAGATGACCTGGCCTCCACAATCACCCAACCTCAACCCAATTGAGATGGTTTGGGATGAGTTGGACCACAGAGAGAAGGAAAAGCAGCCAACAAGGGCTCAGCATATGTGGGAACACCTTCAAGACTTTTGGAAAAGCATTCCAGGAGAAGCTGTGTGAGAGAATGTGTGCAAAGCTGTCATCCAAGCCACATTTTACTCCTGGATGTTTTAGCTTAGCCATAAAAGGGGTTGAATACTTATTGACTCAAGACATTTGAGCTTTTCATTTTTTATTCTTTTGTACAAAAAACCTAAATGTAATACGTTTTAAATTCAGGCTGTAACACAACAGGATGTGGAAAAAGGGATGTTAACACTTTCTGAAGGCACTGTGTTCATATACATAAATAAATATGTAAATATGGTTCATGAGAGCACTACAGAAAAGTTTGTTAAAGTCTGTAAGAGATTAAATGAAGTAATAATGGTTCATTCAACATTAAATGGCAATTTTAAGGAATGTCTACATGATAGAGGTGAAAGAAGTATTAGCATGTTGTACTGTTAATAAATGTATCCGGCCGTAATCTGCTGTGTGTAACTCGTACGCTGGGAGTCGGGAAGCAAGTACAGAGAGTGAATCGTTTTATAAATAAACAAAACATGGAACAAATCAAACGTAATAATCTGCCGACATAAAGAGCCGGAGAGGGGGAGCGGGAGTAACACGTAACACTGTGTTAGCATTCAGTAACATTCATTTAACTTTGTGAAGGCATACTATGAATGACCATTTACCTAGCAAATAATGCTAAAGTTCTCATCTATGGCGAAGCAATTGACATGCATTTCACGTTCTGGTGTTTGAGTTAGGCCTACAGACATGTTACTGTCTCACAGATCCAGAAGAACAAATTGCTGCATGTTTCATCATTCTAGCTCTGTAAGGGATCATTGAAGGTAGCAGGGTGCATCAGCTATATACAGTCCTCAGTTCCATGCATGTTATTAGGCTCTCCAAGCATCTAAAAACCTAAAAGCACACAATACCATCAGATTGTCAATGTTGCACCAATTCTGTCAAATTGAATTGGTGCAATTCTGTAAATAATTTTCTTACCTTATGGTCAGTGGTGTGCCATCCACCCATGTCGTGGTCGATTCCATTTCTATGTCAGACAGACCAATCCAGTACCTCATCTTTTGGAATCCATTGTTAAATTCCTAGCATATTGGCAGAAAAAAATATATTGGCATACTGGCATCAACAGTCCCACACTAGTTTCCCTCCTTTCTTTCTCTCACCTGTTCCTCTTTGCTGTTTACGATCACCAGGTCTGCTCCTCTCCTCTTGCAGTCCTTTCTACTCTCCTCCCAGGATTTAGTTTCAGTAGAGATGTAATACCAACTGGAGCCGAAAAACCTCCATCCCCGTCGTACCATCCCTGTTGAAAAGCAGCATAATAGAGCAGTAGAAAAGTAGCACTCGTGTCCATATTGACACAAAAACATTAGTGAATTATCCATTTAGATATATAAATATTATGGTTGTTTAAGGATTCCAAGATGGTGAATCAATGACTGTTTACACTCTCGCTCTCCTTTTTCAGATAAAGTACAACTCGCCTAGCACACAGTTGAAACTGATCTCTCACTTTAGTCATGGTATCATAATTTGTCTTCATCTGGTCTATAGCTTTAATTAACTGGTCTCTCTCGTTAATTAACTGGTCTCTCTCTCATTAGTCACGTCATTGAAACTGGTCTGTGCCTGGTCTCTCTCGTTAGACATGGCAGTGAAACTGGTCTCTAGTTGGTTTCTATCTTTTAAAGTGAGATTGAAAAGGGTCCGTAGCTGGTCAGTCTCTTCAGTAACTGGTCTGTAACCAGTGTATCAGTGCAGAGTTGGCTCTAAGAAGAGAAGCTAGGATTTAGATTGCAGAAAGAGCCTATGATTCATGAGCTGTTTGTTATTTTCAGCATGATATGTACAACTCCTTTATCTTTTGAAAAACATGCAGTTTAAGATTCTCCAGTTACAAGCATGTCATTACTGTAGTTTGTATCATTTTCCTGATTTTGCTAACTATATTTAAAAGCTATTTTGTCAGAAATAATTTCACTCACAGAAGAGGTGCAGGGAGACATTGAGTGTTAATTGTACAATGCACAGCAGACCAAAGCTCACAGTGACCAGTCTGTAGACTCTTCTCCCTGGCCCTGTATTCTCAGCTCCTGGGATGATTAGGAAACAGCAGAGGAAGGCACTGAATAACGCCTGTCTACTTCTTGACAATGACATTGAATGCACAACTAGCAAGGTAGTAACCTAATTTGTGTGGTCCCTAAAAACAAAACGCATCCTTATCATGACACATTATAACAGGTTATACATCCATTTGTCCATGGAAGAGGAATTTAGCCTGACAGGATGTTAGGATGTTGGTTTGAATCTAACATCCTAACATTTGTACTCTGCATTTAACAGAGTACAATGCAATTTGGATAAGCTCTCTTACCTGTTTTTTTCTGCCTCCTCTGAATCATTTGCTGCAGTCTTCATGTGTATATCCTTTGTATCCTCGGAAAGGTTTCCATGGTTCACATTGATTTCAGAATTTCCTGCTCTGACAATGTCTTCCATCTCTTGTGATGAAGTATGCGTGGTGACAGTGTGGTTCTCCACAATGGACAAGCTCTGTGATTGAGGAACTTATTTAAGCAAATTGAAAACAGGAAGCTGGTATATCAGGGACAACATTTAAATGTTTTTCTTATCATTATTCTTCCTCCTATATATTGCCCTACCTTTCAGGTCTCAACTTCTGTCAAAGTTTTCATGTGGTTTTGGCACAGAGGAAAAGATAGACAGTGACCTTGTTGATATCCTGGAAAAGTGGTTGCCTCTCCATTGATATTATACTTTATTGGTACCATTGCTTCCCAGCATGATAATTATAGGTGTCAAAAAACATGTAATTCAAAGTAGTAGTAGACAGGAATAGAACAATTATGTTGGGCTACTACAGTGTTAAATTGTTTTAAAATCCATGAGTGATGATTCATTGGAAGATGGTATTTACACAATTAAACCCTTTACACCAATAGTTGTCACAAGTGCTTTAGTAGGACCTAACCTGGCCAGGACCCCAAAATATCAAGCAGAAGCACAGTGGCAAGGAAAACTCCCTAGAAGGGAGAAACCTCGAGAGGACCAATAATCAAACATACAGTGCATTCTGAAAATATTCAGACCTCTTCCCTTTTTTCATATTTTGTTACATTACATTACAGCCTTATTCTAAAGTAGATTAAATGTAAAAAAGCCTCATCAATCTACACACACAGCTCACAAATTACTGCACCTGTACATAGCCCACCTATAATTTAGCCCAAACAACTACCTCTTTCCCTACTGTATTTATTTTATGTATTTATTTATTCATTTTATTTTGCTCCTTTGCACCCCATTATTTGTATTTCTACTTTGCACATTCTTCCACTGCAAATCTACCATTCCAGTGTTTTACTTGCTATATTGTATTTACTTTGCCACCATGGCCTTTTTTTTGCCTTTACCTCCCTTATCTCACCTCATTTGCTCACATCGTATATAGACTTGTTTCTACTGTATTATTGACTGTATGTTTGTTTTACTCCATGTGTAACTCTGAGTCGTTGTATGTGTCGAACTGCTTTGCTTTATCTTGGCCAGGTCGCAATTGTAAATGAGAACTTGTTCTCAACTTGCCTACCTGGTTAAATAAAGGTGAAATAAAATAAATAAAAATAAACACACAATACCCCATAATGACAAAGCAAAAACAGGTTTAGATATTTTGGAAAATGTACTAAAAAAAATCTGAAATACCTTATTTAAATAAGTATTCAGACCCTTTGCTATTAGACTCGAAATTGAGCTCAGGTACATTGATTATCTTTGAGCTGTTTCTACAACTTCATTGGAGTCCACCTGTGGTAAATTAAATTGTTTGGACATGGTTTGGAAAGGCACACACCTGTCTATATAAGGTCCCACAGTGGCATCCATCATTTTTAAATGGAAGAAGTTTGGGACCACCAAGACTCTTCCTAGAGCTAGCCGCCCGGACAAACTGAGCAATCAGGGGAGAAGGGCTTAGTCATGAATGTGAAGAAATAGCACATTCCACCTCCCACAACCCCATGGCGTAAGTGGAAACATGAATAATTGATGATGTGGATGATAAAAATGCATGCAACTTTTGTTAAGCACTTAAGCAGTACCACTTTGCACATTTTAAGGCCAGGTTCAGCGGTAACCCACGTTAACCGATAAACACATAGCTTATCATTGCTTTTGTTTAGGCAGTCGGAGATGTAACTGAGTTGGAGCTTTCAAATCGGTGATCATCTGCTTTTATGGTCATTGTCACTGAAACCACACCCATCCAAATATCCCACCCCATTAGAAGTTCCAAATGAGAAAGTGTAGGCTATATATACACTGAACAAAAATAAATGTAAAGTGTTGGTCTCATGTTCATGTTTCATGAGCTGAAATAAGATCCCAGAAATTTTCCAAACTCACAAAGCTTATTTTTCTCAAATTTGGGGAACAAATCTGTTTCCATCCCTGTTAGTGAGCATTTCTCCTTTGCCAAGATAATCCATCCACCTGACAGGTGTGGCATTTCAAGAAGCTGATTACACAGGTGCACCTTGTGCTGGGGACAATATAAGGCCACTCAAAAATCACTGGTCTACTAGCTGCCACCGATCCCTTTTTCTTTTCTGTTGGTTTTGTATTGATTGTTTTCACCTGTTGCTTTTTTTTGGTTCATCAATGGTCTATTTCAACTTCCAGTGCCCGTCTGCTTTTGTGCTGTCTTATTCCTACTGTCAGTGGTGAAGTTGTTTTCTCCTACGCAATTTGTTGTATGTTATTTCCTGGTTTTTGGAGACATACCTGATTTATGGTCATTGCCTGATTGTTGGCTAGACCAAGCGAAATAAACGCATCCATTGGAAGTATTGCTCTCTGCGCCTGACTCTACACCCACCACTCCTAGAATTCTGTGACATCTATGGTATATTGGCAATCACACAATTTAATGTCCACCTACTTTGGGGATGGAAACAGGATTCCCCAAAAAAACTGAACTACCAAAAAACCACCAAAAAATGTATAAATTAAATAAATCAAACAACGTTTCTGTAAAAAAAAATAAAAAAAATAAAACCAATCTGATCCCTACACAGGTTCAAGGAGAACCTGGGAGGGCGGGTCTTCCGGCTCCAGTACCCCTTGCGAGTCTTCAGATGTAAAATCTTTGAGTCCCAAAAACGTTTATGCCGCAGACAGAATAATGTCCAGTTTTTTTCCACTTCTTTTAGACTTGTGCTGAACAGTTTATAACTGTGGCAATGAACACAACAAAATCCACCTTTTTAACACAGGTTTGCTGTCTGGCAGCAAACATTTACTACAGGCTGTGGTGTATCCACTACCATATCTTCAAGAGCAACACTTGTTTTCTCAATTATTTTAATCGCCTCCTTATAGGAGATTCGATTGACCGCTCTAACATTTGCCACCTCAATTTCCTTCACCCTTACCGTTCTTCAGTATACTGTTCTTCAGTATACCGTTCTTCAGTATACTCTGTTCGTCGGCAAACACTTGAAACATGGCCAAATCCTTTACAATTCTTACACTGCAGTGGTTTGGGGACGAAAGCTCTTACGGCATATCTTACATAACCAAGCTTCACATGTGTAGGTATTTGCTCTTCAGAAATACAATGAATCAAAATAAGGCCACTCCGGGTCACTCTGACAGACCACTTTTCCAAGTGCATACTTCACCATTTTCGACACCTCAAACGGGTTTCCCAAATATGCATCCTTACTCAACAAACACATCCCAACAAGAAGCAATTCATTATCATTTACACATGTATCCTTCAATAAAAGGTTTGACAATTTCCTTTTTGTTCCAGTTTTTTATACTACTGTTGTCCATTCAGAACATTCGTCTTCACCAAATTTACTCGATGCGCTGCTTAATTCAAACTCAGCATCCACTTCCGCAATCTTTCAGGGACCTGCGATGTCCACTTCCCACCCCTCCCTCAAAACTTGAGAAATTTGTGGCATTTTGTTGTGTGACAAAACAACACATTTTAGAATGGCATTTTATTGTCCCCAGCACAAGATACACCTGTGTAATGATCATGCTGTTTAATCATTTTCTTAATATGCCACATCTGTTAAGTGAATTGATTATCTTGGCAAAGGAGAAATGCTCACTAACAGGGATGTAAACAACCTTGTGTACAACATTTTTGAGAAATATGCTTTTTGTGCAGATGGAAAATGTCTGTGATCTTTAATTTCAACTCATGAAACATGGGACCAACACTTGTGTTTCTATTTTTTTTTGTTTATGTTGGTCTACTACAGTGTTTAATTGTATGAAATCCATGAGTGATGATTCACTGGAAAATTGTCTTTACAAAACCCTTTACACAAATAGTTGTCACAGGTGCTTCCTTAGGGCATAACCCCAAAAGAGCAAGCAGATGACACAACTTTTAGCCGTCCCAGACACCACACTACATCTCCCACAATCCGTTAGGTTGGAGTTTGCGCATTACACAAGTTACGGGGCAGGGTTTGGTTTGTTGTTGCAGAAAAAAAGAGGTGAAGAGATTATTTAAGTGAAGCTGTCGTATGAGGTAGGCCATGTTGACTAAATAATCGATTATCTGGCTTGTTTTTTATTCATTTAGCTAAATCATGTAAAGTCGTTGTTAGCTAGCGAGACAGTTGCCGGTCATGTTAGCTTGCACCTTTTGCATTTTGGACGATTTGCCTAGGTAGCTATAATTGTTTGTTTTGACACCTAATGTAGCTAGCTAATGTTACTACTGAACGTCTGTGTACTAACGTTTTTGCAAGTAGCTAGGAATGTGATTAACAACAGTTGGTTGTATAATGTTCTTGCAGCTAGCTAACGTTTCAGTGTTGTCTGCCCCTAGACACAGGGACCCTTGGGGTTCCTAGAATTGAGGCAAAACAACGTTTCAATCATAACTGGCTAACAGATGGCTAGTTAGCTAGATAACGGTGTCTCTAACATCACTTGATAATGTAACTGGCTATTCAACATAAGAATGCCATGCACATACATTTCTACTGACTCTACACACACACACTCACATACATGTTCGGGCTACCCTGTTTATCTTATATGTTGCCTAGTCAACTTACCCCTATACATATCTACCTCCATCACTCCAGTATCCCTGCACATTGTAAATATGGTATTGGAACTGACCCTGTATATAGTATGCTTGCTTAATTCTTATCTTTTTTTCTAGTATTACATTGTTGGGTTTTGAGTTTGCAAGAAAGGCATTCCACTGTAGTTGTGTATGTTACATTAACCTGAAACCTTTAACAGCCAAAGTGAACAAGGGATTTGCAGACACTAAGTCTCTCGATCTAGGCCTGCACATGAGGTGTCCACATGCTCAAATGTGGCATGGATTTTGGGCTTGCATATAGATGTTGTTAGCTGCAAAGTGAGAGTGATAGATCTATACTTGTTCAGAAATATGCTATAACCATTTTAGAAAATTGTTTGAATAATAGTATAGGCCATATACAATGGCATGCTCTTTCTAACATTAATGTTATGAGCAAAACAAACCTGATGCTCTCTAAATCAGGGCTCTCCAACCAGAGAGCTACTGTCCAGTAGTTTTTCACTCCAACCCTACTTTATATAGCGTGCCTGATTCTAATAATTAGCTGGTTGATAAACTGACTCAGGTTAGTTACAACTGGGATTGGATTGGAGGGTAGCTCTCCAGAAACAGGGTTGGATAACTAGCAGATTGTAACAGGCTAACGTGATGCTCCATTTGCCATAAACAGCCAGTAGCAGCAGTGTAAAAATAAATAGGGGGGTGGTGTCAATGTAAATAGTCCGGGTGGCCATTTGATGAATTGTTCAGCAGTCTTATGGCTTGGGGGTAGAAGCTGTTAAGGAGCCTTTTGGTCCTAGACTTGGCGCTCCAGTACCGCTTGCTGTGTGGTAGCAGAGAGAACTGTCTATGACTTGGGTGACTGGAGTCTTTGACCATTTTTTGGGCTTGCCTCTGACACAGCATAGTATATAGGTCCTGGACGGCAAGAAGCTTGGCCGCAGTGATGGGCCGTACACGCTACCCTCTGTAGCTCCTGACAATCAGATACCGAGCAGTTGCTATGCCAGGTGGTGATGCCAACTGGTCAGGATGCTTTCAGTGGTACAGCTGTATACGTTTTTGAGGATCTGGGGACCCATGCCAAATCTTTTCAGTCTCCTGAGGGGGAAAAGGTGTTGCCGTGCCCTCCTCACGACTGTCTTGGTGTGTTTGGACTAGAGGTCGACCGATTCATCGGAATGGCCGCCGATAAAAAAAATAAAAAAAAGATATTATTATATTATTATTATTTAAATGGGCAAGTCAGTTACGAGCACATTCTTATTTTCAATGACGGCCCAGGAACTGCCTTGATTCAGGGGCAGAAGGACAGATTTTCACCTTGTCAGCTCGCGGGATCCAATCTTGCAACCTTACAGTTAACTAGTCCAACGCAATAACGACCTGCCTCTCTCGTTGCACTCCACAAGGAGACTGCTTGTTACGCGAATGCAGTAAGGTAAGTTGCTAGCTAGCATTAAACTTATCTTGTAAAAAATATTCGATCATAATCACTAGTTAACTACACATGGTTGATGATATTACTAGATATTATGTAGCGTGTCCTGCGTTGCATATAATCTGACTGAGCATACAAGTATCTAAGTATCTGACTGAGCGGTGGTAGGCAGAAGCAGGCGCGTAAACATTCATTCAAACAGCACTTTCGTGCATTTTGCCAGCAGCTCTTTGTTGTGCGTCAAGCATTGTGCTGTTTATGACTTCAAGCCTATCAACTTCCGAGATGAGGCTGGTGTAACCGAAGTGAAATGGCTAGCTAGTTAGCGCGCGCTAATAGCGTTTCAAACGTCACTCGCTCTGAGCTTTCTAGTAGTTGTTCCCCTTGCTCTGCTTGGGTAACGCTGCTTCGATGGTGGCTGTTGTTGTGTTGCTGGTTCGAGCCCAGGGAGGAGCGAGGAGAGGGACGGAAGCTATACTCTTACACTGGCAATACTAAAGTGCCTATAAGAACATCCAATAGTCAAAGGTTAATGAAATACAAATGGTATAGAGGGAAATAGTCCTATAATTCAGATAATAACTACAACCTAAAACTTCTTAGCTGGGAATATTGAAGACTCATGTTAAAAGGAACCACCAGCTTTCATATGTTCTCATGTTCTGAGCAAGGAACTGAAACATTAGCTTTCTTACATAGCACATATTGCACTTTTACTTTCTTCTCCAACCCTTTGTTTTTGCATTACTTAAACCAAATTGAACATGTTTCATTATTTACTTGAGGCTAAATTGATTTTATTGATGTATTATATTAAGTTAAAATAAGTGTTCATTCAGTATTGTTGTAATTGTCGTTATTACAAATATATATATTTTTTAATCGGCCGATTTAATCGGGTTTGGCTTTTTTGGTCCTCCAATAATCGGTATCGGCGTTGAAAAATCATAATCGGTCGACCTCTAGTAAGTATATTATTTAACTTCAGAGGTGAATGTATCAAACCAGTTGCCATGATAAGTTTCTTGTTGTGCACTCTCAAACAATAGCATGGTATTTGTTCATTGAAAATAAGAATGTGTTCTTAACTGAATTGCCTAGTTAAATAAAGGTATTAAAAAATAAAAACAGTCGGCACATCGGCGCCCACAAATACCGATTTCCGATTGTTCGGCCCTAATTAAGTCGGCCATTCCGATTAATCGGTCGACCTATAGTACTTACATTCAGTAATCTTGCTCTGATTTGTCATCCTGAGGGTCCCAGAGATAAAATGTAGCATAGTTTTGTTTGATAGAATACATTTCTATATTCAAATGTAGGAACTGGTTTCTTCAGTTTGAACCCCTGCTGTGTCTGGACAAAATAAATGAAAAAATAGGTAAAATCATGACTGCGGTGATCTTCAAGTCGGAAAGTAGGAGCTCTAGAAAGATGCCTGAGTTTCTTAGTTGAATAACTGTTCAAAACTATTTTCCCCAGTCAAAGGTCATTTTTTCCCCCTGAGTTCCCAGTTGTCTTCCAGGAACATACATCTTTGTATGTTCCTAGGTTGTCTTGAATGCACTGAAGTCGGAAGTCCGAGATTTCTGAGTTCCCAGTTGTCCAGAACGCAGCATAAGGGTTGGAGAGCCCTGCTCTAAATATTTAACTGTGTGATGTGACTGGTGATGTCACTGGTTGCTTGGTGTGCTCCTCCTTGCCATGAATAAAAACTTCCCTAAAAGAGGCTGAATAACATGCTCTTTAACATGAGACTTGGAGCAAAGTGAATCTGCTGCTCTCCGTAACTGTTCTCCTGTGTGGTGTGATGTCACAGGTTGCTAGGTGTGCCCTCCCTGCGATGAGAGTTGATCAGGTCCCCAGCACCCCCTCCTGCAGTTGATGGATCTGCAGCTGGTCTGGAGATGACAGACAGTGTCAGGGCCTTCCTCCGTAATGTTGCGACGGTCAGACAGCAACCCAACACACCCCGTCTGTCCACACACAAGTGATAGGCCTACACATGGGGTTAAAGGAGGGTACAGCTATCATGAGTCTGAATCATGAGCTGGTGAACCAACTAGCAAGCTCTGTTTAGATCCATTGGGAATTATGTTCTAGTTAAATTGATGCCATCCACTCGGCCCATTAGACATTTAGTCTAATAAGTTAGTATGTTTTTACACTAGACAAATTAAACATTATAGTAAAGTTTAAGCTTTTTCTTTCGTGTTTTTTCTTATTTGCTTTAGAGCAAACGTTGCTTTCGGGCAAAACCATAGTAGCCTACATTTAATGGCTTAACCAAATGTTTACCCTTGTGTTGTTTACCTTGACCCTCATTACCTTACTTCCAGATGAAGATCTCCTCCACAAAAGCAGTACAAAGATTAGCCTTGTTTTTTTGGTATAGTTCAAGTGTTTTTATTTCAACTGTGCTACTAGGTAAGCAAGTGAATTTAAGCACAAGTTACCTGACTTCAATGATATTAAGATACATTTTGTACATTTTGCATTTTGTAACACTGCTTTGGATGTAAAAGGAACTTTTCCACCCATGTACGTATACACATACCAAGTCTAACATACAGTGTAGTGTTCAACATTAGAATAATGTGCTGTGTTGATTTTCTTCATAAGGCATTTACCCCAGTCTCACTTTGAATTTTCTGTGTGTCCTACAGGGGATTAAGGACTCCATTTTGGGGATCGGAACTATCTCCAAGTTGGATGCCCGCATCCAGCAGAAAAGGGAGGAGCAGCGAAAGAGGAGAGCCAACGGGGCCCTGGCTCAGAGACGGGCCCAGAGTGAGGAACGCAAACAGGAGAGGTAGACACTGGCAATTACGACTTTAATACCCTATTCACACTGCCGAGCCAAGCTGGACTGGTTTCAAAACCCCCAGTTTTTGGAACCGTGCTGGAAGGGGTGGTGTAGAAGAAAAAAATCAGAGACAGCACATTTCTGTTTTGGTTGGCACGATATTGTGGGTATAAAAAAGGGTATATGTGTTTTCTCTCTCAGCCCGAGGAGCTATTTGATACATATCATAAAAGGGTATTTTTAACATTCCTCCCTATCTAACCGGATATGCTCTTTCTAGTTGTAACGGGTTCATATTAAAAAACTTTAACATGGATTGTTGTGTGCTGTCCAGTGTGAACAGTAGGCTTAGGCCTATACCTTTTTTGTGCTTATTAATGACGAAGGTGAGTGATAATGTGTAGTCATACTCTCTCTTTCAGTGAACCCAAATTAGCCAGTAGGATTCTTCAGTGCTGTGCGTGGAATGGGGGAGTGTTTTGGGTAAGAAACATACTTTTCTATATTTTAAAACTGTTTGAAAAATCCATATCATGCAAATACTGATTTTTCTATGAGAGGGGCAGAGAAGTAATACTACAACGACATTGTTCATGTTAGTAATCCCTCCAAATATTTTTGCAGCTCAGTCTGTTCCTCTTCTATCGGGTGTTTATTCCACTGCTGCAGACTCTGACAGCAAGAATTATCGGTATGCCTGCCTGGAACTATGGGGCGGGTTCACTCCATTATCACATGCTTCATAGTGATTTGTTAATAACAGTGGTAAAACCTGTCACTCAAAGAGACATTTCTTGACAGGTGACCCCTCACTCCATGGTAACGTGTGGTCCTGGCTGGAGTTCATATTGACTTCCGTGTTCAGTGCTCTCTGGGTGCTCCCTCTGTTTGTGCTCAGCAAGATAGTCAACGCCATTTGGTTCCAGGTGAGGCCTCTGTTAGTACACAGGTGATGACGTAGATGTTTTGTGGTTGTCGTTGTAACAAGGGTGGGATATAGCTGGTCAAGGACAACTGTTGCTCAGTTGGCACCGGAGAGCACTAGTTGTACAGTGGCTTGCGAAAGTATTCACCCCTTTGGCATTTTTCCTATTTTTTTGCCTTACAACCTGTAATTAAAATTGATTTCTTTGGGGTTTGTATCATTTGATGTACACAACATGCCTACAAATTTGAAGATGCAAAATATTTGTTGTGAAACAAACAAGAAATAAGACAAAAAAGAACTTGAACTTGAGCGTGCATAACAATTACCCCAAGAGACTTTCAGCTGTATGTCTCAAAAGCTTGGCACATCTAGCCACTGGGATTTTTGCCAATTCTTCAAGGCAAAACTGCTCCAGCTCCTTCAAGTTGACATTTAAATGTTTCCCCTTAGTGTTGCTTTAGCAGCATGCTTAGGGTCATTGTCCTGCTGGAAGGTGAACCTCCTTCCGTCTCAAATCTCTGGAGGACTGAAACAGGTTTCCCTCAAGAATTTCCCTGTATTTAGCGCCATCCATCATTCCTTCAACTCTGACCAGTTTCCCAGTCCCTGCCAATGGAAAAACATCCCCACAGCATGATGCTGCCACCACCATACTTCAGTGTAGGGATGATGTTCTCGGGGTGATGGGAGGTGTTGGGTTTGCGCCAGACATACCTTCTTCCATATGTTTGGGGAGTCTCCCACATGCCTTTTGGCGAACACCAAAAGGTTTGCCAAAAAGCAACGGCTTTTTTCTGGCCAGTCTTCCGTAAAGCCCAGCTGTGTGAAGTGTACGGTTTAAAGTGGTCCTATGGACAGATACTCCTATCTCCGCTGTGGAGCTTTGCAGCTCCTTCAGGGTTATCTTTGGTCTCATTGTTGCCTCTGATTAATGCCCTCCTTGCCTGGTCTGTGAGTTTAGGAGGGTGGCCCTCTCTTGGCAGGTGTATTGCGGTGCCATATTTTTTATATTTTTTAATAGTGGATTTAATGGTGCTCCGTGTGATGTTCAAAGTTTCTGATATTTTTTAATAACCCAACGCTTACAGTGCCTTGCGAAAGTATTCGGCCCCCTTGAACTTTGCGACCTTTTGCCACATTTCAGGCTTCAAACATAAATATATAAAACTGTATTTTTTGGGGAAGAATCAACAACAAGTGGGACACAATCATGAAGTGGAACGACATTTATTGGATATTTCAAACTTTTTTAACAAATCAAAAACTGAAAAATTGGGCATGCAAAATTATTCAGCCCCTTTACTTTCAGTGCAGCAAACTCTCTCCAGAAGTTCAGTGAGGATCTCTGAATGATCCAATGTTGACCTAAATGACTAATGATGATAAATACAATCCACCTGTGTGTAATCAAGTCTCCGTATAAATGCACCTGCACTGTGATAGTCTCAGAGGTCCGTTAAAAGCGCAGAGCATCATGAAGAACAAGGAACACACCAGGCAGGTCCGAGATACTGTTGTGAAGAAGTTTAAAGCCGGATTTGGATACAAAAAGATTTCCCAAGCTTTAAACATCCCAAGGAGCACTGTGCAAGCGATAATATTGAAATGGAAGGAGTATCAGACCACTGCAAATCTACCAAGACCTGGCCGTCCCTCTAAACTTTCAGCTCATACAAGGAGAAGACTGATCAGAGATGCAGCCAAGAGGCCCATGATCACTCTGGATGAACTGCAGAGATCTACAGCTGAGGTGGGAGACTCTGTCCATAGGACAACAATCAGTCGTATATTGCACAAATCTGGCCTTTATGGAAGAGTGGCAAGAAGAAAGCCATTTCTTAAAGATATCCATAAAAAGTGTCGTTTAAATTTTGCCACAAGCCACCTGGGAGACACACCAAACATGTGGAAGAAGGTGCTCTGGTCAGATGAAACCAAAATTGAACTTTTTGGCAACAATGCAAAACGTTATGTTTGGCGTAAAAGCAACACAGCTCATCACCCATCCCCACTGTCAAACATGGTGGTGGCAGCATCATGGTTTGGGCCTGCTTTTCTTCAGCAGGGACAGGGAAGATGGTTAAAATTGATGGGAAGATGGATGGAGCCAAATACAGGACCATTCTGGAAGAAAACCTGATGGAGTCTGCAAAAGACCTGAGACTGGGATGGAGATTTGTCTTCCAACAAGACAATGATCCAAAACATAAAGCAAAATCTACAATGGAATGGTTCAAAAATAAACATATCCAGGTGTTAGAATGGCCAAGTCAAAGTCCAGACCTGAATCCAATCGAGAATCTGTGGAAAGAACTGAAAACTGCTGTTCACAAATGCTCTCCATCCAACCTCACTGAGCTCGAGCTGTTTTGCAAGGAGGAATGGGAAAAAATGTCAGTCCCTCGATGTGCAAAACTGATAGACATACCCCAAGCGACTTACAGCTGTAATCGCAGCAAAAGGTGGCGCTACAAAGTATTAACTTAAGGGGGCTGAATAATTTTGCACGCCCAATTTTTCAGTTTTTGATTTGTTAAAAAAGTTTGAAATATCCAATAAATGTCGTTCCACATCATGATTGTGTCCCACTTGTTGTTGATTCTTCACAAAAAAATACAGTTTTATATCTTTGTTTGAAGCCTGAAATGTGGCAAAAGGTCGCAAAGTTCAAGGGGGCCGAATACTTTCGCATGGCACTGTATCTGTACTTCTCCACAGCTTTGTCCCTGACCTGTTTGGAGAGCTCCTTGATCTTCATGGTGCCGCTTGCTTAGTGGTGCCCCTTCCTTAGTGGTGTTGCAGACTCTGGGGCCTTTCAGAACAGGTGTATATATATACTGAGATCAAGTGACAGACAATGTGACACATAGATTGCACATAATTGATTATGTGACTTCTAAAGGTAATTGGTTGCACCAGATCTTATTTAGGGGCTTCATTGCAAAGGGGGTGAATACATATGCATGCACCAATTTTCAATTTTTTTAAACAAGTTATTTTTTTCACTTCACCAATTTGGACTATTTTGTGTATGTCCGTTACATGAAATCCAAATAAAAATCCATTTAAATTATAGGTTGTAATGCAACAAAATAGGAAAAACACCAAGGGGGATGAATACTTTTGCAAGGCACTGTATATACATAGTTTTATCATAAACCAATTACGGTCTCTATTGATGATGTTTATAGCTTTCCAGCAATGTTCAGGCGATGGAGTAGTGGCTTTAATACAGTTGAATGAATGCTTGGCTGTGCTTTCCTTTTTGTCTCACAGCAGTAACGGATTTCCAATGTGTTATTGCTATGCTGTCTATATTCCCTTCCAGTGTTTTTACACTGTTATTGCCCGAGGATCTTTTGAGATGATAACATATGTCACACAGTGAAACAGGAGGTTAACATGCCCTATGGTTGTCTGCTGTAGGACATAGCTGACCTGGCGTTTGAGGTGTCTGGTCGGAAAGCCCAGCCCTTCCCCAGCGTCAGTAAGATTATTGCTGACATGCTCTTCAACCTCCTCCTCCAGGCCCTCTTCCTCATTCAGGTAGTACAGCAATTGACGTTCCCATGTGTCTTCAAGTTCACAAAGAAGGGTTCACTAAGGTTATATTGAAATTAAAACATACAGGGGTCTTTGGGATCAACGCTGAGAGCACTAATTCATTACTTCCATTGGTTGAAGTTAATAGTCAATCTATTAGCTCATCATCTTGTCTTTGTTGTGGTCCACTAGGGTATGGTTGTGAGTCTCTTCCCCATCGATGCCATTGGACAGATGGTCAGCCTTCTTCACATGTCTTTGCTCTACTCCCTCTACTGCTTTGAGTATCGCTGGTTCAACCATGGTGTGCCTAATTTCTATTCAGATGTTTTTCTTCACAAAGTATTTTGCTCATTTTAGGTAATAGGAACTGAGCAGAATCTCAACCCATTTGTAACCGTTTCATCCAAGGCATTGAGATGCACCAACGGCTGTCCAACATTGAGAGGAACTGGCCCTACTACTTTGGCTTTGGTCTCCCCATGGCTCTATTGACTGCCCTCCCCTCTTCATATATTATAAGGTAACGCCACTTGTAGCCCCTCTTTCAATCCAAACACAGAGACTCTTCCAATATGCAGACTTTCAGTTCTACTGATATACCAAATCATTTGAATGATCCACTCAAATTAAATATTTTTCTGCTTTAGTGGCTGTCTGTTCTCCATCCTGTTCCCTCTGTTCATCATCAGCGCTAACGAGGCCAAGACCCCAACAAAGTTATAGTGAGTATGGTGCACTGCAAGCCCTAACAATGACCAGTGATCAAACAGATTCACTTGTGTAAAAAGAACCAGTGAAATCCTCTTCCCTGCTCACTCACTCTCTTTCCTCCCGTGTCTTTTCCACACAGTCACTTCCAGCTGCGCCTCTTCTCTCTGGTTGTGCTGATTAGCAACAAGCTGTTCCACAAAACGGTCCACCTACAGTCGTCCTTGACTTTGTCCACCTCCACCGAGAAGCTGCCCCCCTCTCCCCACGCCTCACCTGGCCGCCAGAGACCCCTACCCTCCCAGTGATGGCCACCAGGGGGCGACAAAGGAGCAGCTCAGCAACTGCTTAGTAAACAAATGGAGGAGCAGTTGATTCTTTCTGTGGACAGGAAGAGGAATGATGTTTGTTTGGTTAAAGGGGGGGTTTTATGTGATTTTAATGATTCTACCACAGTCCTTCATATTCTTTTGGAGCACCTGCAAGGTGTGTTTTTAATGTGAATGACGAATGAGATTTGACTGCCCTGTCCCTCACACTCAAACACACAGGTTATATATTTTTCTCATTTATTTTGTTTAATAGTTTTTTTAATGTATGATGTGCCATTTGAGAGCTTTAAATACAGCACAAGCTGTCATATACATTGTTTTTTTTCTGCTCTTTTCAATTCCAACTCCAATGTTTGCTATCTTATTGTTTGTTTAATCTGTTTATAACCCGGTGACTGATCCCAGACTGATTTGTATAAAACACTGGATGTGGAAGAGAAAAAGGAAAAGGTTACATTTTTGCCAGGACTGATGTTATCAATGATTGACTTGGATTGAAATACCGTGCCTGTGTTCATTTTGGGTGACGGTACTGTTTTGGTGCAGGAGCTCCACAATACTTCTGAGATAATATTTTATAAGAGAAACAGGAGCTCAAGCAGTAGAAAATGTGTGACCCAAAGACGCCTGTTCGGCTTTTCAATTGAAGGGGGTGACATGTGTGCGATGTTCAAAAGTAAAGCACAAGTGTAATTTTTTCTGTGTTGCAAGTGACATTCCTTTCACCCTGATAGGATGCTGTCTTGTTCATGAATAGCTGTTTCGCTATAAAGCCAGGGTGACACTGCTACTCCTCTGCCCCATGGATAAGCTTGTGCGGTGAAAACAAAGGGACACTTTTTATTTATTCCTATAAGGGCTTTATTTAGAGGAATCATGATTTTTACGCTTTCAGCATGGGCGCTGGGCCTGTATCCATGTAGGCTGCAAAATACCAATTAGTGGAAAAAAGATCAGAATTGGGTTGCCTGCGTAAACACAGCCAAAGTGTCGCAGATCTAGGATCTGTCCATACAATCTTATATTCATTATGATCTAAAAGTCCAAACGGATGCTAGATCAGCACTCCTGATCTTCAACGCTTTGTGGATACAGGCCCTGATCTAAACCTCACACTACCAAGGAAGAGTATCCTTACCTAAAAAAATCCAAATATGAAATCACTGGTTGTTGTGTGGTGATAAGTGAAGTTAGCTGTTTTAAGGAAGCGGTTTTCTATAGGGGTGTATTAAGCTGCGTTTACACAGGCAGCCCAATTCTGATATTTTTTTCACTCATTGGTATTTTGACCATCTCTGAAAAAGAGTTGATGTGATTGGTCGAAAGCCCAATTAGTGGAAAAAAGATCAGAATTGGGCTGCCTGTGTAAACACAGCATTAGACAGACAGGTGAAGCTGTCTGTCTGCTGCTGGGTCAGATCAAGATGAAACTGCCAAACTTCTTTACTACTCTGTTTGATTTACTTCTGCTTCAAATCAATTGCACACCAAGGACTGTAGTGTAGGAACTAGGAAGATGTCACTGAGCTGAACTTCTGACAGATTTTCTCTTGAAGTAACAGACAGGGGAGAAACCCTCTGTGTTTTGTTCCCCCATGAGCAGTGGCAAATACAAACAGCCTGTAGGGGCATCTTGTTTTACATGATGTCACTTGGCTCTAATGTTCAACCAAACCTCACCAAGGGGATTACCATCATCTAGCTTTCACCTAGTCATTAATCTCATGGGTTGCGAGGGAAGGGGAAGTGTTTTTTAAACGGTATGTAGTAATTGTAAGAAGTGCATAGTGTTTATGTATGCAGATTGATATTTGTGAGGTTGGAGTAAAAGTATTGCCTAAATAAAATTGGTCAGTATACACTACATCTACTTGGAAGTAATCTTGATTGACCCCAATTTATTTGGTCTCAAATGTTATTCTATGGTTAGCTGCTTTGTTGCTCAATGTTTCCACCCAGGGCCAGCTCCAGTCATAATTGAAAAAAAGTGATTGCTTAGGGGGCTCAACCAAAACCAAGAGAAAAAATATAAATAAAAAGTTGTATTTACATTTTTTAGGAACTCCTTTGTGGTATCAGCATACTATTGAGAGTAAAAATAGTAGAATACACCAGTTGCAATATAGAAATTTGGTTGGGCATTAGCAGTTGTTTTCATGTCAGTCACTCAGACATGTCAGCTAACAATTTTTTAATTGGTAGTTTGTCTAGCCAGCCATCTACACTTGTAGTAATCATGGCCGAATACCGACCAGGCACACAGGGCACATGCCAAGAGGCCC
Organism: Oncorhynchus kisutch; assembly: GCF_002021735.2. Lineage (NCBI taxonomy): Eukaryota > Metazoa > Chordata > Actinopteri > Salmoniformes > Salmonidae > Oncorhynchus > Oncorhynchus kisutch. Next base: position 32,578,369 of record NC_034179.2, read on the forward strand.
TGACCTCCAGGGGTACCCTATTGATTTCGTTAGTCATTCTCACTCAAATTTCATATTAACATGTCATAAGTCATTACAAAATGTGTATAATTGCAGGAAATTTACTTTAACTTTCCCACCTGGATATTTAATTAAAACATCTCAACATTTGTAAGAGAATTCACAAAAAAATATTCTGGTGTTTTATACATGTCCCAATGTGGGTGATACTTTAGAGGGAACAGCTTCTCTGTTCATACTTCAGACTATTTTTATCAAGCTCTTTAAAAAAAAAATGTCTTAATAAAAATATGTATTACAAATTACAATAATAAAAAAACAGGCCATCACTACACGTATATTTTCTCTAAAGAAACATAAAATGAACAGAAACAAGAAATAAAAATCACTACACATGAATTGCAAGTTCTTATTTTATTCTCAGCAGTAAGGACACGTCACTGGAACGAACAGCGACTGCGCGGCCTGTTTGAATGATAGCTGATGAACGAATCAGGAATGAGAGTTTACTGAGGGCCGGTGCAAGGCCAATAAACACGTTGCATAGTGTGGTTGGGCGGGAACACAAGGTTGTGTGTACATGTGTAACAGCAACGGAGTGGTAAGTGCCGCTCAAAATAGCTGCTACCTCAACGAGAAATATAATTGAACTGCTCTATGGCTCTGTTTGTATGACTATTCAGAAATTAATCACGAGGTGTAACTTTGAGAATAAATGAAAGCAGATTTTCTGTTCATTCATACAGCTAAAGTTAGCTAGCAAGTTAGCATGTAAAAAGAAGGCTCAGCCCTCGAGTTTAATGGAATCTGCAGTCTATTTACAGGAACGGAAAACCCATCAGATAACTGCGTATTGCGTTTAGCTAGGTCAATACATACATGCATATTTGCTAACACATTAAGCTACATTAACTAGCTAGTTAACTTTACCTATTTAGCAAAGGCTGGCTGCCAGATTTGTCTCTTATGTTGCTATTTCTTGGTCATTTCTACATACAACACGAATGTCTTAATAATTTGGTTGATGAAGGCAGAGAAAGAACCAATGATGTGTTGGAAAGAACTGTACGAATAACAAGGAATGTTTGCAGTCTAGACGGAGTTGCATCCATTTCCTGGTTTCATTCTTCGCCACATCAAACTGGAAGTGCGCATGTCCTTATCGGGGGCGATTCATTACGCCGATTCTGTTGCAAAACGTGTCATTAACGTGGAGGGACCTACCTGAATTTTCCAATATAAACTTAAATATAAACTATATAAACTATTTTCCAATATAAACTTAAATATAAACTATAAACTAATTTTAGTTGCAATGCTTGGACTAATGCTTACACACCTAGTTGGAACAGACTGAATCACGTCTTTTAAACCCAGTCAGTGATTTCATCAGGCAAATAATGTTGGTGTAAGACAAGTTGTTAATAATAGATTGCGGTTTTGTGTTTAACATTACTCAAGTGAGTTTTCCAATATAATTGGGGTTTAGTTTGTAGACTGAAGCTCCATGTTTTTAAACCATTAATTACTATGAAAATAATTTATGGAATGGATTTGCCTCATGGCCAATCTACTGACCAATCTAGTAAAAACGGACTTGTTGGGAGTGTACTTTTTGTGCTGCGTTGATTCATGCACAAGCAATGCAAGTGTGGAAGTTTGGAATGGAGTAGAGGTCGACTGACTATGATTTTTCAAAGCCGATACCGATTTATTGGAGGACCAAAAAAAGCCGATACCGATTAATCGGCCGATTTAAATAAGAAAATATATATATATATTTTACCTATTTGTAATAATGACAATTACAACAATACTGAATGAACACATATTTTATCTTAATATAATACATAAATAAAAAAATCTATTTAGCCTCAAATAAATAATGAAACATGTTCAATTTGGTTTAAACAATGCAAAAACAAAGTGTTGGAGAAGAAAGTAAAAGTGCAATATGTGCCATGTAAAAAAAGCAAACGTTTAAGTTCCTTGCTCAGAACATATGAAAGCTGGTGGTTCCTTTTAACATGAGACTTCAATATTCCAAGTTAAGAGGTTTTAGGCTGTAGTGTATAGTCTTTATAGGACTATTTCTCTCTATACCATTTGTATTCCATATACTTTTGACTATTGGATGTTCTTATAGGCACTTTAGTATTGCCAGTGTAACCGTATAGCTTCCGTCCCTCTCCTCGCTCGAACCAGGACAACCAACAGCCACCCTCGAAGCAGCGTTACCCATCGCTCCAGAAAAGCAGCGGCCCTTGCAGAGCAAGGGGAACAACCACTCCAAGTCTCAGAGCGAGTGACATTTGAAACGCTATTAGCGCACACCCCGCTAACTAGCTAGCCATTTCACATCGGTTACACAGCCTAATCTCGGGAGTTGATAGGCTTGAAGTCATAAACAGCGCAATGCTTGAAGAGCTGCTGGCAAAATGCACCAAAGTGCTGTTTGAATGAATGCTTACGAGCTTGCTGCTGCCTACCATCGCTCAGTCAGCCTGCTCTATCAAATATCAAATCTTAGACTTAATTATAACATAATAACACACAGAAATACGAGCCTTTGGTCATTAATATGGTCAAATCCGGAAAATATCATTTAGAAAACAAAGCGTTTATTATTATCGCATATACCCTCACTCTGCGTGCAATGAACACGAGAAGTGACAATTTCACTTGGTTAATATTGCCTGCTAACCTGGATTTCTTTTAGCTAAATATGCAGGTTTAAAAATATATACGTCTGTGTATTGATTTTTAAGAAAGGCACTGATGTTTATGGTTAGGTACACGTTGGAGCAACGACAGTCCTTTTTCCGCGAATGCGCACCTCATCGATTATATGCAATGCAGGACACGCTAGATAAACTAGTAACATCATCAACCATGTATAATTAACTAGTGATTATGATTGTTTGTTTTTTTATAAGATCCCCGAGCTGACAAGGTAAAAATCTGTCGTTCTGCCCCTGAACAAGGCAGTTAACCCACTCTTCCTAGGCCGTTATTGAAAATAAGAATGTGCTCTTAACTGACTTGCCTAGTTAAATAAAGGTGTAAAAAAAAATTGGTGTCCAAAAATACCGATTTCCGATTGTTATAAAAACTTGAACTCGGCCATTCCGATTAGTCGGTCGACCTCTAGAATGGCGCTTGCTGCCTTGCACCTTCACTGCTAATGTAGATTCTTTCCAATAGGGATAAGCCAAGTTATCATTCCCCGTGTGAAGATGACGAAGTTAGGCTTCCTGCGGCTGTCCTATGAAAAACAGGACACGTTGCTGAAGCTGCTCATCCTGTCTATGGCTGCAATCCTCTGTAAGAACACATACTTTACATCCCTTTCTGTTACTCTACACTTATATTCCATACTATTATTATTAGGGCAATTGTTGCGGACTTTGATGATGCAACGTGTAGAGATGGTTTAGACTTGTTCTTTCTCCCCCTTCTTGTTAGCCTTTTCCACCAGGCTTTTCTCTGTGTTAAGGTTCGAGAGTGTCATCCATGAGTTTGATCCGTAAGTCCACTGCCTTGGTTTCTTAATAATCAGATTCATGGTAGTTTACAAAAAATAATTCTCAATGTTGCTTAAAACCAGAAATGGAGCATGACCTTGAATGCTTTTCTGCTTCATCCTCAGATACTTTAACTACAGAACAACCCGCTTCTTGGTAGAAGAGGGGTTCTACAACTTCCATAACTGGTTTGATGACCGGGCATGGTACCCTTTGGGGAGAATCATCGGTGGCACTATTTACCCAGGTAGGAATGGGATGACCTGTTCAACACAATACTTTGTACAGTACTTTACATTATAGGGTGATTTTATCTAGACATTAAAATGTTCAACTAAAAAAAGTCCTGTTAAGGTGGCTTTTGGTAAGTCCTTGTGTCACCATTTTTTCCCTCTGTTATATAGATCCTTTCTGTGATTTTGTTTTGGCCTATCCCACACATTTTTTGACAACAGCAAGCTGACATGGCTAGTAGCTAAAATACTTGCCCTTCGTTAACTCTTTCTGTTCTGCCCTGTTCCCCCAGGCCTGATGATCACCTCTGCTGCTCTGTACCACGTCCTGAACTTCTTCCACATCACCATCGACATCCGTAACGTCTGTGTCTTTCTGGCTCCCCTCTTCTCCTCCTTCACTGCAATCGTCACCTACCACTTCACCAAGGAGCTCAAGGTAGGTTGCAGCACACCTGGGTCCTGTTCAGGGGTAGAAAACATAAAGAAATGGAGGAAAGCAGGGAGGTAGCCTACAACCTGAAAATGCTCAAGAGCTCTGAAATGTACTTGTTTCCATGGCTTTCATATCTACAGTCTATTTCTTGTAGGATGCAGGTGCAGGGCTCTTGGCTGCTGCCATGATAGCAGTGGTACCTGGCTACATTTCCCGTTCTGTCGCAGGCTCCTATGACAATGAAGGTACAGAAATGGCCTCACCCCCATTAACATGCCAGTTTAAAGGACTTGGCCCATGTTGTGGTCTTTAATATAATTGATTGTTTTTCTGTCCAGGTATTGCCATCTTTTGCATGCTGCTGACGTACTACATGTGGATCAAGGCAGTCAATACAGGCTCCATATACTGGTCCGCCATGTGTGCCCTGGCCTACTTCTACATGGTGAGACAAACGCCTCTAAAATAACAATCGAGATAACTTACAAACTGAAAGGTACAGTAACTTAGTCCGTGCTAAAGGTTGTGACACTCCTCTCATGGTGCTCATCTGAAGGAGGCTTTCTTTCACTGCGTTCAAGATGAAGATAAAATATAAAGCGGTGTGCATCGTTATAATAGGATGGCGCCGGAGAAGATAGCAGACGTTTTACGTGCCCCCAACCGATTGTTTTTTTTGTTTGTTTATTTGCGTTGTTTAACTTATTTTTTTCTTATTTTGTACATCATGTTGCCGCTACAGTCTCTTATGACAAATAGCTTCTGGACATCAGGACTGCGATTACTCACCACGGACTAGCAGAATCCTTTTTTCCCTTTAATGAGTCTGACGAGCCCGACGCTAACGATATACTGCTTTCTCGCGATCAGGCCCAGATCCCCATGATTTGAATGGAGGAGGTGGAAAAAAATGGACCGGAGGGTGGGCTGCCTTCTGAGAATTCGTAGGCGATTGAATAAACCCCCACTTCCTTCCATTCTGCTAGCAAACGTGCAATCTTTGGACATTAAAATAGATGACCTACGTGGAAGATTAAACTACCAACAGGACATTCAAAACTGTAATATCTTATGCTTCACAGAGTCATGGCTGAACGATGACATTATCAACATACAGCTGGCTGGTTATACGCTGCACCGGCAGGATAGAACAGTAGCTTCTGTTAAGACAAGGGGCGGTGGACTATGTACTTTTGTAAATAACAGCTGGTGCACGATATCTAAGGAAGTCTCGAGTTATTGCTCGCCTGAGGTAGAGTATCTCATGATAAACTGTAGACCACACTACCTACCTAGAGAGTTTCTGTATTTTCCGTAGCTGTTTACATACCACCCCAGTCAGAGGCTGGCACTAAGACCGGATTGAATGAGCTGTATTCCACCATAAGCAAACAGGAAAACGCTCACCCAGAGGTGGCACTCCTAGTAGCCGGGGACCTTAATGCAGGGAAACTTAAATCTGTTTTACCAAATTTCTATCAGCATGTTAAATGTGCAACCAGGTTCTTCCGATGGCATTGAGGAGTACACCACATCAGTCATTGGTGTCATCAATAAGTGCATCGATGATGTCGTCCCCACAGTGACCGTACGTACAGAAGCCATGGATTACAGGCAACATCCGCACTGAGCTAAAGGCTAGAGCTGCCGCTTTCAAGGAGCGGGACTCTAACCCGGAAGCTTAAAAGAAATCCCGCTATTCCCCCTGACAAACCATTGAACAGGCAAAGGGTCAGTACAGGACTAAGATCGACTCGTACTACACCGGCTCTGACACTCGTCAGATGTGGCAGGGCTTGCAAACCATTAGACTACAAAGGGAAGCGCCGCCGAGAGCTGCCCAGTGACCCGAGCCTACCAGATGAGCTAAACTACTTCTATGCTCGCTTTGAGGCAAATAACACTGAAACATGCATGAGAGCCCCAGCTGTTCTGGAAGACTGTGTGATCACTTTATTAATAACTCTACCTACATGTACATATTACCTCAACTAACCGGTGCCCCCGCACATTGGCTCTGTACCGGTACCCTCCCCGTATATAGTCTCACTACTGTTATTTTACTGCTGCTCTTGAATGACTTGTTACTTTTATTTCTTATTCTTAACCATATTTTATTTTAACTGCATTGCTGGTTAGGACCTCGTAAGGAAGCATTTCATTGTAATACAACACCTGTTGTATTCGGCGCAAGTGACTAATAAATTTAATATGAGGCAAAAACGTTAAACCAACTGAACACACCCCTTATGTCTTTGTCTATAGGTGTCCTCCTGGGGTGGCTATGTGTTCCTGATCAACCTCATCCCCCTCCACGTGCTGGTCCTCATGCTCACCGGCCGCTTCTCCCACCGTATCTACGTGGCCTACTGCACCGTCTACTGCCTGGGAACCATCCTCTCCATGCAGATCTCTTTTGTCGGCTTCCAAGTAAAAAAAAGAAAAACGTATTCTCTCCCTTCATTCGCATAGACACAGCAGCTGCCCTGACGTTGCTCCAACTGGAGCAGTCAGTTGTTAGACTGCATGTCCGTTGCATGTTATCTTGTGAAGACAACATGGGTCCATATGATGGCCCAATATGATTATTTACAATGATTAAGCCATTATATATTGTACGATCAGTCATTTTTGCTGGTGGAGAGATTTTGGGAAACACACACACAGTTCATTCAACTCCTTGTCTCCCTCTCATCTCCATTTGAAGCCAGTACAGTCATCTGAGCACATGGCAGCATTCGGGGTGTTTGGCCTATGTCAGATTCATGCCTTTGTGGACTACCTGCGCAGCAAGCTAAACGCCCAGCAGTTTGAGGTCCTCTTCAAGAGCGTCATCTCCCTGGTGGGCTTCGTACTGTTCTCTGTGGGCACCGTGCTCATGCTAACCGGTAAGAGGCTCGCCAAGGATCCACTCAGTAAAATACGCTCATTCAAGTCCAGTTAAAATGTTTGAACGAAAACCAATACTGCTGTATTTGAATTCAGGTCTGCCACTCAGACAGGCCTGGGCAATGCCTCTATTTATAGGCCTGTATGGTCGTTCAAAGCTTGTTTGTTGTTGTTGAACATGTAATTGCATTTCTCTATCAACACAATTCCTCTATAAATTTGAGATTCTCCAGATTTAAAATGCCTTTTTTAGGAACATACTGATATTTTTAAGAATAACAAAATGCAAAACAGTATACCCATTAAGTATCAGAACTACAGTAAGTGATTTGGTGGTGCCTTTTTATTTGACTTGACTGTTGTGATTGTTGTATTTCTCAGGGAAGATCTCCCCCTGGACGGGTCGTTTCTACTCACTGCTGGACCCATCTTACGCCAAGAACAACATCCCCATCATCGCCTCTGTGTCTGAGCACCAGCCCACCACCTGGTCCTCCTACTACTTTGACCTGCAGCTGCTCGTCTTCATGTTCCCAGGTACATAGATTATTCTCAATCAGTCTCGAATGTCAGAATCTTGCTGGTGAAATGATTTTTAGATGAATGGATCGATCAGAATACCTTTGGGACGAAGGTACAACAATCACTTGTGAAGAAAAACATTGCACTATTTTAATGAACCTGCGTTGCTTCTTCCTGACAGTGGGTCTGTATTACTGCTTCAATAACCTGTCTGATGCAAGGATCTTCATCATCATGTATGGCGTCACCAGCATGTACTTCTCAGCTGTCATGGTAAGTCAGCTAGCAGATTAGAATGAGAGCAATATTTGACACCATACATTTAAAATATTCCAATATTTCTGCTGTTGTGAGTAGTACTTGCACATGGTCAGATCAAATGTATTTATATAGCCCTTCGTACATCAGCTGATATCTCAAAGTGCGGTACAGAAACCCAGCCTAAAAACCCAAACAGCAAGCAATGCAGGTGGTACCTAATTGTCATGATACCAGAATTCAATACTGATACCAGGTTTAGTTGCAAAATACTCAACCAAAATGATACTCAATGTCGAAATGATACCACACCAAGAAAAATAAAGCGTATTGGCTAAAGTCACTGAATAACCAACTGTCCTTTTTATTTTTCAAAACGTTTATTTTTTAAAACATTTTGAACTACTGAAATAACAAATAGAATATCTATTCAATTTCTTTCAAAAATAAAACTATATTAAATAACAGAAGAATGTCTTAAAATGTCCTTATGCAAAACTATGCGACTCGGCGCATATAAAATTATTTTACAATGGCCATAATATTGGATCAAATTACATTCATTTGACCTATGATTCATTACAGTTAAATAATTGTATGTATTAATTGAATAGTTTAGTTCCAAAACAACTAACACTTTGAAACTCATTTTAAGTTTATACACAATGGATTTTATACAGCATACTACCATTCCGAGTGCATTTCAACTCCCAGGGTGCAATGCTCCGCCCAGGGCTGCTGGCTGGCTAGTGGCTACTGCTAGCAAGCCCAGACAAAGTCGTTTAATTTAAATATATTGCTGTCATAGCTAAATGAGTGCATTTCACATTACTTTTGGGTTGTAATCGTATAATTCTCACATGAAAGTCATGCTGAAAATACTGTATGTTCATGTCATTGCCACTCAAAAATAATTCGAATTTAGTTGCTAGTAGAATAACATTACAATGCAAACTGTCATGTGTAGAACCATTTGTCATTTTGCAACTAAACCTCTCTTGCACTGCTTTATAACACCTTTTGCGTAGTGGTTAATATGTGCTGGCCCTCATCTGCTCTGTAAGCAAAATATTTTCCATTCCCCACGATTACATCGGGGAGGGGACTGTGGATCGTTCTCAGTCCTTTCGTTAGGCTAACGCGATATCTCAGACAGCACTGGCCTGATTTTGATGAAACTTGGGTGAATGAATTGTCTTGCCATAGAGATCCGGATTTACAAAATTACACCGTTTGGCCCAAGTCAGGAGCTATAGTAATTAACTGAAATTTGTGTCACACCAGAGGAAGAGGCGATGCTAGAGTGGGAACATGGCCCAAAATCTGTCGTCTTCAGCAGGTGGTGATTTCTTTGCCACGTCACAGGGAGTGGATTAGGTAAAAAAAAAGACTGGTACCCAGTGGTGTAAAGTACTTAAGTAAAAATACTTAAGTCCGTTTTTTTTTTGTATTTGTGCTTTACTAATTATATTTGACTACCTTTACTTCACTACATTCCTAAAGAAAAGAATGTACTTTTTATTCCATACATTTTCCTTGACATGAAAAAGTTATTTCCAATGCTTAGCAGGACAGGAAAATTGTCCAATTCACACACTTGTAAAGAGAACATCCCTGGTCATCTCTACTGCCTCTGATCTGAAGGACTTACGGATCACAAATGCTTACACCGCACCAAAACCGGCTGCAAATTGATTTTGTCCCCCCACACCAAACGCGATCACGACACGCAGGTTGAAATATCAAAACAAACTCTGAACCAATTGTATTAATTTGGGGATAGGTCGAAAAGCATTAAACATTTATGGCAATTTAGCTAGCTATCTTGCAGTTGCTAGCTAATTTGTCCTGGGATATAAATGTTGAATTGTCATTTTACCTGAAATGCCTAAGGTCCTCTACTCTGACAAGTAATCCACAGAAAACGGTCAACCGACTCGTTTCTAGTCATCTCTCCTCCTCCCAGGCTTTTTCTTCTTTGGACTTTATATGGAAATTGGCATCTAACTTTCATAGTTACCACGATGACCGACCGAACTCAGTTCATCTTTCAATCACCCATGTGGGTATAACCAATGAGGGGATGGGAGAGGCAGGCAGGACTTGCACCACATTCAGCGTCACAAATAGAACTGACTTCTATTTTAGAGAAGCAATTTTTTTTAAACAAATTTTAAACATTTTGCTTTGGCTATTTGTTAGTCAGCTTGTCTATAATTAGATACATGCAGCTTCTCTTCTGTCATTATATGTTGCCCGAGAAGACTGAATAAACCCTTGCTCACCAGAATGTCATAAATCAGTAGAATGAATGCCTCCATCTAGTTGATATGGGTAAAGTTCTTTCAGCTCTGCTTCTTTCACGGAGCAAAGCCATTTAGGGGCTTGGTATAAAATGCAATAACAAAAACATTTGAAAATATTTTCTGTGCAAAATTTCCAAATGACATCAGTTTGACCGGTTGAAAGGAAATAGAAAGCTGTGAGAATTACCTAACATGTTTCTGGTAAGATTTCATTTCAGCTTGGATGCATATTTTGTGCTTTTATGATAGCACCTCTACAGATGGTGCTATCTAACTGTGCATTCGCATTATCTCAAGATGCTGAAATAAATCCTCTTTCCCAACTCCTGTTCCAGTGTAAAAATTTAGCCTACATTTGCTGTATCATTTACTGTAAGAAATGCTTACTTCTGCAGGAGTTATATTAAGGCTATGTGAGAGGCTATAGACCTATACAGTGCCCAGATATCAGTTTCCAATTAACCCATCTGAACAATAGGCCTATGTCACATCAAGGGAACTGTAGCCTATTTGAAGTCCCTGTCTGACTCAAATTTGTATAGCGCCTCACAATCACACATAGCATGCTATCATCCTATTTTACCACTTTGACAAATATTTTCCCAAAAATTACTTTTCTGGCCCTCCCTTTATTTTCAACTCTCCATTTCGCAGCTTATCTTATTGAATTAAACTCCTACTTTTTTGCCTCTATGGATTGACTAACTTTTTCTGCCTGTTCCTAAAAGCATTTGGCGTGTAGGCTATTTGGTGCGTGTACAGGCCCTAAAGCTTATGAACTAATGACAGACAGCCTAAAATAAAGAAAGAAAAACCGAGCAGGTGTGTTTAACTGATCCAGCTGCTTCTCTCCTCAGGTGCGTCTGATGCTGGTCCTGGCCCCAGTCATGTGCATCCTGTCAGGCATTGGTGTGTCCCAGGTCCTCACAACTTACATGAAGAACCTGGATATCAGCCGGCCAGACAAGAAGAGCAAGAAGCAGCAGGACGCCACCTACCCCTTCAAGAACGAGGTAAGAGAGGAAGGATACTTCAAATTGTATTTGTCACATGCGCCAAATATAACAACCATGCTATCTACAAGGGTTACCGGTACCAAGTCAATGTGCAGGGGTATGGGGTACCTGAGGTAATATGAACATGTACGTAGGGGTGAAGTGACTATGCATTGATAATAAACAGAGTAGCAGCAGTGTGTGTGTGAATGTTTGTTTATATTACTGAAATGCAGCACTGCGAATGTATCAATTGCTACTGGATGTCATTCCAACTTTTGGTAAGGGCTGATAAGGGACCTCTATTGAGATCTAGGCCCGGTCCAGTAACAACCGTTAAACCCTAGACACGTGTATAGATCTGAAAGTCTTTCTAGTATTTGTTCCACTGATATCCTGTACCATTTTGTCTACCAGGTGGCCAGTGGGATGATTCTGGTCATGACCTTCTTCCTCATCACTTACACCTTTCACTCCACCTGGGTGACCAGCGAGGCCTACTCCTCTCCCTCTATTGTCCTGTCAGCCCGCGGTGGAGACGGCAGCCGCATCATCTTTGACGACTTCAGAGAGGCCTACTACTGGCTACGCCACAACACCCCAGTAGATGCTAAAGTGATGTCATGGTGGGATTACGGCTATCAGATAACGGCCATGGCCAATCGAACAATTCTAGTGGACAACAACACGTGGAACAACACGCACATCTCCAGAGTGGGCCAGGTGAGATGTTTTTTGTATTGATGACTTCACATGGGACTGATAAGTGGGAAAATCCTATCATCTGTTAATACAGCTACCCCCCTACTTTTTTCAATTTCTGCCTGAAGACATACCCAAATCTAACTGCCTGTAGCTCAGGCCTAGAACCAAGGATATGCATATTCTTAGTTTCACTCTGAAGTTTGTGTAAATGTGAATTGAATGTAGGAGAATATAACACAATAGATCAGGTTTAGATAATACAATGAAAAAAAACATATGTTTTTTATTTTTGTTGTTTGTTGTATCATCTTTAAAATGAACAAGACAAAACAAACATTCAGATAGGATGATGGGGACAATTTCAGTGAAAAACATGAGGGCAACAGTACTTGTGCAAAGTTTCAGAATGATAACTTCCAAAATGAGTGTGCTACATGATATTTATCATGAAGTCACCCAGGTGTCCCACACAAGTAGCCCAAATGTACCCAAGTGGCCAAATTGGTGAAGTTATACATTTTGAATGGAATAACTATATACAAAATACCAAAATGGTATTCTAACACACACCCCCCCCCCCCCCAAAAAAAATGGTGAAAAAAAAAATACACTGCTCAAAAAAATAAAGGGAACACTAAAATAACACATTCTAGATCTGGATGAATGAAATATTCTTATTAAATACTTTTTTCTTTATATAGTTGAATGTACTGACAACAAATCACACAAATTATCAACCCATGGAGGTCTGGATTTGGAGTCTCACTCAAAATTAAAGTGGAAAACCACACTATAGGCTGATCCAACTTTGATGTAATGTCCTTAAAAGAAGTCAAATTGAGGCTCAGTAGTGTGTGTGGCCTCCACGTGCCTGTATGACCTCCCTACAACGCCTGGGCATGCTCCTGATGAGGTGGCGGATGGTCTCCTGAGGGATCTCCTCCCAGACCTGGAATAAAGCATCCGCCAACTCCTGGACAGTCTGTGGTGCAACGTGGTGTTGGTGGATGGAGCAAGACATGATGTCCCAGATGTGCTCAATTGGATTCAGGTCTGGGGAACGGGCGGTCCATAGCATCAATGCCTTCCTCTTGCAGGAACTGCTGACACACTCCAGCCACATGAGGTTTAGCATTGTCTTGCATTAGGAGGAACCCAGGGCCAACCGCACCAGCATATGGTCTCACAAGGTGTCTGAGGATCTCATCTCGGTACCTAATGGCAGTCAGGCTACCTATGGCGAGCACATGGGGGGGCTGTGCGGCCCCCCAAAGAAATGCCACCCCACACCATGACTGACCCACCGCCAAACCGGTCATGCTGGAGGATGTTGCAGGCAGCAGAACGTTCTCCACGGCGTCTCCAGACTCTGTCACGTGCTCAGTGTGAACCTGCTTTCATCTGTGAAGAGCACAGGGCGCCAGTGGCGAATTTGCCAATCTTGGTGTTCTCTGGCAAATGCCAAACGTCCTGCACGGTGTTGGGCTGTAAGCACAACCCCCACCTGTGGTCGTCGGGCCCTCATACCACCCTCATGGAGTCTGTTTCTGACCGTTTGAGCAGACACATGCACATTTGTGGCCTGCTGGAGGTCATTTTGCAGGGCTCTGGCAGTGCTCCTCCTGAGGTAGCGGTCCTGCTGCTGGGTTGTTGGCCTCTTCCACGTCTCCTGATGTACTGGCCTGTCTCCTGGTAGCGCCTCCATGCTCTGGACACTACGCTGACAGACACAGCAAACCTTCTTGCCACAGCTCGCATTGATGTGCCATCCTGGATGAGCTGCACTACCTGAGCCACTTGTGTGGGTTGTAGACTCCGTCTCATGCTACCACTAGAGTGAAAGCACCGCCAGTATTCAAAAGTGACCAAAACATCAGCCAGGAAGCATAGGAAATGAGAAGTGGTCTGTGGTCACCACCTGCAGGACCACTCCTTTATTGGGGGTGTCTTGCTAATTGCCTATAATTTCCACCTGTTGTCTATTCCATTTGCACAACAGCATGTGAAATTTATTGTCAATCAAGTGTTGCTTCCTAAGTGGACAGTTTGATTTCACAGAAGTGTGATTGACTTGGGAGTTACATTGTGTTGTTTAAGTGTTCCCTTTATTTTTTTGAGCAGTGTATATACATTTACAAAATAACACTTTCAATATTTGGAAGACCCTCAGTCCTCTACACAATATTGTGCTGCTGATGCCAGGTGCTATAGCAGTCTCTTTCTGCTGTAAAGCATGTGGTGCAGGTGATGGGGGACTTCATTTTGCAAAGAACACAGCGACGCCTCCATGCTGTGCCCTTTTGGCCCTGAGGCACATCCATGCCTGCAGAAATACATTTGGGCAGATGAACACCACTTGTAGCAGGAGCAGAAGGGACAGAGGTAGAGGGGCCAGAACGTGGTGCTGTAGCCAGCAAGCTCCTTGATGAGCAGCTCTCTGAAGGCTAGCTGTGAGATGGGGGGCTTTCCACAGCTCTTAGCCATTTCCTTGTGTAGGATGAATGCATTCACCACAGCAATGTCGATGAAATGATAGAAAGTCTTGTACAATTTCATCGTCTTATGGAGAACATTGTAATAGCCTATCAGCGCATCTGACATGTCCACACCTCCCATGCTCTTGTTGTAGTCCTTTATTGCAGTTGGAATGGGGTCATTTTTTGCGGTCCATGCCCCAGTAGCGCTGAGACAACAGGTGTCCGGCTGGATGAACCAGCTTCAGTGGGGGATGGACACCTTGGCACTGGGGGCTCCCATTCGGAGTCAGTGTCACTGTGAAAGAAAATGTTCAGTTAGAATAGTTTCACATATGAGCCCTGTATCAACAGGTATAATAAATATATACACAGTGCCTTGCGAAAGTATTCGGCCCCCTTGAACTTTGTGACCTTTTGCCACATTTCAGGCTTCAAACATAAAGATATAAAACTGTATTTTTTTGTGAAGAATCAACAACAAGTTGGACACAATCATGAAGTGGAACGACATATATTGGATATTTCAAACTTTTTTAACAAATCAAAAACTGAAATTGGGCGTGCAAAATTATTCAGCCCCCTTAAGTTAATACTTTGTAGCGCCACCTTTTGCTGCGATTACAGCTGTATGTCGCTTGGGGTATGTCTCTATCAGTTTTGCACATCGAGAGACTGAAATTTTTTCCCATTCCTCCTTGCAAAACAGCTCGAGCTCTGAGGTTGGATGGAGAGCATTTGTGAACAGCAGTTTTCAGTTCTTTCCAAAGATTCTCAATTGGATTCAGGTCTGGACTTTGACTTGGCCATTCTAAAACCTGGATATGTTTATTTTTGAACCATTCCATTGTAGATTTAGCTTTATGTTGTGGATCATTGTCTTGTTGGAAGACAAATCTCCGTCCCAGTCTCAGATCTTTTGCAGACTCCATCAGGTTTTCTTCCAGAATGGTCCTGTATTTGGCTCCATCCATCTTCCCATCAATTTTAACCATCTTCCCTGTCCCTGCTGAAGAAAAGCAGGCCCAAACCATGATGCTGCCACCACCATGTTTGACAGTGGGGATGGTGTGTTCAGGGTGATGAGCTGTGTTGCTTTTACGCCAAACATAACGTTTTGCATTGTTGCCAAAAAGTTCAATTTTGGTTTCATCTGACCAGAGCACCTTCTTCCACATGTTTGGTGTGTCTCCCAGGTGGCTTGTGGCAAACTTTAAACGACACTTTTTATGGATATCTTTAAGAAATGGCTTTCTTCTTGCCACTCTTCCATAAAGGCCAGATTTGTGCAATATACGACTGATTGTTGTCCTATGGACAGAGTCTCCCACCTCAGCTGTAGATCTCTGCAGTTCATCCAGAGTGATCATGGGCCTCTTGGCTGCATCTCTGATCAGTCTTCTCCTTGTATGAGCTGAAAGTTTAGAGGGACGGCCAGGTCTTGGTAGATTTGCAGTGGTCTGATACTCCTTCCATTTCAATATTATCGCTTGCACAGTGCTCCTTGGGATGTTTAAAGCTTGGGAAATCTTTTTGTATCCAAATCCGGCTTTAAACTTCTTCACAACAGTATCTCGGACCTGCCTGGTGTGTTCCTTGTTCTTCATGATGCTCTCTGCGCTTTTAACGGACCTCTGAGACTATCACAGTGCAGGTGCATTTATACGGAGACTTGATTACACACAGGTGGATTGTATTTATCATCATTAGTCATTTAGGTCAACATTGGATCATTCAGAGATCCTCACTGAACTTCTGGAGAGAGTTTGCTGCACTGAAAGTAAAGGGGCTGAATAATTTTGCACGCCCAATTTTTCAGTTTTTGATTTGTTAAAAAAGTTTGAAATATCCAATAAATGTCACTCCACTTCATGATTGTGTCCCACTTGTTGTTGATTCTTCACAAAAGCTGGAAGATTCTAGGCTTTCGAATCATGTGAGACACTTGTATTTTCATTCATGTTTAATATGACTATTTATGTAGCGATCACCGGTTCGGTGTGCAGAGAGGTTGATGGCTGCTTGGTACCTGTGACTGCTGAACTTCAATTAAACTGTTTCTGTTGACCGGTAGGCCATGGCATCCACTGAGGAAAAGGCCTATGAGATCATGAGGGAGCTAGATGTCAGCTACGTCCTGGTGATCTTTGGTGGACTAACGGGGTACTCATCAGACGGTATGTCTACAAAGCCAGTGGAAACTATCAATTCCCATCACCCTATGGATAATCACTTTGTTGAATTATTATAGCTTCTTATTATTACAGCATTTTAACATTTCAGATTACATTATTTAACTCATGATCATTAGTTGTCAATGCCTAATACATACATTAGATGGAGCACCTTTGACATTCAAGTTTATTTATGGACATGCAAATCATGCTTTAGGTCTGCTAACACTTCCTCTATCCTCTGTGCAGACATTAACAAGTTCCTGTGGATGGTGCGTATAGGTGGTAGCACAGACACAGGGAAGCACATCAAGGAGCACGACTATTACACCCCCACTGGAGAGTTCCGTGTGGACCGAGAGGGCTCCCCCGTCCTGCTAAACTGCCTCATGTACAAGATGTGCTACTACCGCTTCGGGCAGGTCTACACAGAGGCCAGTGAGTAACCCTGCATGATTATAATCCATATGGCAGGTCTGCTCCCAAACTATCTAGTATCAGGTATGCTTGTCTGACATCATCCTCTATCCCTTCAAACTAATATCCTATTTCTCCTGATTTTTCAATGATTTCCTGAAGTATCAGAGTGGTATTATACCTCATAACATGTCTCCACAGAGGACTGTGTGTGAAAATATTATATTCCTCTTTATCATCTTGGCCCTAGTCCTGATTTTCTAACCCTTGTTCCAGAGCGCCCCCCTGGCTATGACAGAGTACGAAATGCTGAGATCGGCAACAAGGACTTTGAGCTGGATGTGCTGGAGGAGGCCTACACTACAGAGCACTGGCTGGTCAGGATATACAAGGTAAACTTTCTTTCTGTGACTACTGTCTTACTCTCCTCTGTATTTATTCAGTCCCGCCCGTAGAGTACCAGGCCATTCCAGGGGGTTATTTATATGAAATGTCTCTAGTTGAATATGTTGTTTTCACCTTATCGGCTCAGGTATTCGAGCCAGCGATGTCTCCGTTACTGGCCCAACACTCTAACTACTAGGCTACCTGGCATTACATGTAAACCCCTCAAACTCCACTCTGGACCTCGAAGCCAGTCACACTGCATTTTTTAAATTGTTCCTCCCCTAATCAGGGACTGATTTAGACCTGGAACACCAAGTGGGTGTAATTAATTATGAGGTAGAACAGAAAACCAGCAGGCTACGGACCTCTTAGGGTAAGAGTTGAATACCTCCTGATGTAGACACTTATTTTAAACACATTATTAACACTGTCCTGTGTTTACCCCCTTGAGGTGAAAGATCTGGATAACCGAGGGCTCTCACGGACGTAAAGCCCTCCAACCTGTCATCGTTCATGCACCTCTTTTAGCACACAGCACTGAAAAGCCTTCCCCTGTGGTCTAACTTTTTCATTTTGTTTGTAGAAAGAAAAAAAACGTTTTTTTGTACTTACCTCTCGTCTGGGAATGGAAGGAGGTGGTGTTTCATAATGTCCAATCAAATGTCAAGGAGTGATTTCTGCAATCAGTGGCCAAAAGAACGAGCTTTGAATTTTTACAATTTGGTCAATTAAAGGAGGCATAAATGTGACAAAATGGCATGTTGTCTGTCATTTTTTTTGAATTTTCTTTGCACAGTACAATGCAATCTTTGGCAGATTTGTTTTCCCCAAAAGCTTTATAGGAGTCAAGATTTGGCAACCTTTTCAACTCACAAATTGTTTTGATGATTTTGCTTACTGAATACCAAGACAATGGTATGATTTGAACTGTGGGGGGAAAAGTACTATATATGCAGTGGTAACTGTGGTCACATTTCACAGAAAAGGAACACAGTTTTTTCTAAATGGGTCACCTACACTGTATATAGCTGCAGTTTCTCAAGGTTCAAAAGCCTTGTTCACATTGGCAGTTTAAGTGACACTTTTTAAAGAAATGCATATCCAATTCTAATCTGTTCTTTTTCCTGCAGTCTGATCAGCCAAAAACACATGACATCTGATATTACAAGCCACAGATGGTTAATTAGTATACTGTTATTTGGCACATCTTGTTGCTTGCACGCTACTCTGAAAGTTTGACAAGAACACGTGGTAGCTAACTAGCTTGTTAATTGTTTACAAACAAATTAGTGAATGTGTTAAAGCTTAACAGATAGCTAGTTGACAGCTGTGGCTATCCCAAAAAATGACTCTCTTTGAAAGGTGGTTCATCTTATCTTTTGATGCATAGTGTTCTTACACTATGATTTTAACATTCAAAGCAACTGGGAAATGTCCATGGCAGGCATTGTCACCTTAGCCTGCTACATAACTTCTGAGTGATGGTAAGCACGGAGCACTACAACCAATCAACATACTGTATGCCATTGCACACGCATACGTCGTTACTATGACAACTAGCGTAGCCAAGTCAGAAAATGATACTGCTGTCTGAACACACAAACATCTGATTTGGTCATTTGTAACTCACTGTTTGGACAGTCAGTATTCCAAGACGGATTTAAGCAATAAGGCCTGCAGTGTGAACGCTTAAACTAGAACTGACTGCATTGTAGCAAAATGAACTCTTATTAAAATATTTTCATATGTACCCCTGACAAGTGAGCACTTGGATATGGTCGTTTAAATAAATCCATAGAATGTTGGAATTGCGTATAGTAAGACGTGTGTCCAAATTCTATAGCAATATAGAGTGGGAAAGCGGCCATGCGTTTAGAAACTGCAGTAAATAAAACCTAATAAACATCTGTCTTGTCCGGAATTAGTCTATGCAGACCCGTGCGCCCATCAGAACCACGGTAAGCCTATATGCAAATAAGCCATTTGCCACACGGGCCTTTCATTATTCACTTTGAGCTAGACTGCTTGTTAACAGGCAGTAGCATCATTCGAACGCGTTCGCCAAAACAAAACCTGAATGGATTTCTGTAAATTCCACAGGAGTCCTCTTACATGTGGGAACTTCAGAGCCTACCTTTTCATGGCTGTTTAATCAATCGGACTATCGCTCCCTCGGTTGCTGAATCACGTCAACAACAAGATCAACTAATGCTAGCCAGAGCCAGATGAGCTAAAATGTAATGAGGGAACATTAGATAAACGTATCTAGTTGACTGTCAAAATTGCACTGATTAACAATGGGGAATAGTAGCCTCCTTGTCCTGCAGTTTGCTTCCCAATGCATGCTTGTTTCAACCCATGTTTTGACAACTGAATGGAAACTTGCTAACACGTCCGATGCCAAATACAGTTGATGACAACTAAGAGATATGCTAACTATGGATAAGTCATTCAAGTTCAGCATAGCTAGAAAAGCAATTCACATGTCTTGCTAGCTAACCAAATGACACCTGGATCTCTAGCTGTAGCCACCTAAAAATGATATGAGAGGGAAAAGTTGGTCACTCACCCACCCCTCCAATGACCCCTCCAATGACTTAAATAGCTAGCTACATAAATAGATAAACTAGCCTAGGGGTGTCAAACTCAATCAGCGCACGGGCCATATAAAAAAAAACACTATGAATTATAGGGCCAGACATGGCATATTTGCTTTTCCCAAAAAATTGGCATTGATTTCATTAGAAAAAAATGTCCCTTTTATCATGTCCACTTATGTACGTAGGATGCTCTACATAGCATTTTAACATATTAAAACAAAATAAGATATTTATTTTTTTGTTCAGCCTTTGCTGTTATGCTTTCAGACCCTAATCAAAAAGTATTTAACAATCCAAATAACATGTTTTTTATGTACACTGCAAGGATCAGCGGTGCGGTTGAATGCAGCATTGCTGTATGATGCACTCAAAATGTATTGTATTTGAGTAGCCAGCCTAGGCTACTGCTCAAATGTTGCTGTAATAGGCCTAACGTTACATGTTTCTCCTTTGCATGGTGTTTTGGTGCAGGTTTAGTTTTTTGGTTATTCATTGTCAAACTTTAAAAACCAAAGCCAACCTGCAACATTTTAGTAGCCTAGCCATAATGTGGCATGTCTGTAAACGGGACACACGAAAGCAGTGCAATTGAAGTTTAATTCACCGACTCATTTATACTCGCTTGTTTGTCCTATTCGGCCCGCGGTCCTTGTGTTTGACGCATGTGCGATAGCCTATTCGCCACGTTATGACTGAGTTGTGATCATTGCCCTTGCTAGTTTGATTGTATTGACATTTCCTGCCATAGTCGTCCGTTTTTATTCAAAATATTGAGTCATTGAAACTGAAACAATGCATCCCGAATGGGTAGACGCAGCAAACAATCTACCAGGCCAGCTGTGATTTACAACCTGAGCAATATTTATTCTACAAAACGTAGTCCACTCTGTTTGTTACAGATTCTAGTTTTGAGAACAGAACACTGTATTGAGAGCAAATGTTTCATCAATGAGAAAATGTGCAGAATGTTGGCCAAAATCCATATTGGTCCATCTTCTCCAACTGCCTGCCACTGGGCTTCCTCTCAACATATTTGGTGATGAATGGGAATGCCAACCGGTTGCTTTATATTTATACATCTGCTGAAACATCGGACTCATTGTTCTGTGTATGCAGTCTCTGAACTAAATGTCAAACCACAGCTCCACCCCAAGGAAAATGACTGACTGCAGTAACACAACCAAATCAAATCAAATCAAATGTATTTGTCACATACACATGGTTAGCAGATGTTAATGCGAGTGTAGCGAAATGCTTGTGCTTCTAGTTCCGACAATGCAGTAATAACGAACAAGTAATCTAACTAATAATTCCCCCCAAAAATACTGTCTTATACGCAGTGTAAGGGGATAAAGAATATGTACATAAGGATATATGAATGAGTGATGGTACAGAGCAGCATAGGCAAGATACAGTAGATGATATCGAGTACAGTATATACATATGAGATGAGTATGTAAACCAAGTGGCATAGTTAGTGGCTAGTGATACATGTATTACATAAGGATGCAGTCGATGATATAGAGTACAGTATCTACGTATGCATATGAGATGAATAATGTAGGGTAAGTAACATTATATAAGGTAGCATTGTTTAAAGTGGCTAGTGATATATTTACATCATTTCCCATCAATTCCCATTATTAAAGTGGCTGGAGTAGAGTCAGTGGCATTGACAGTGTGTTGGCAGTAGCCACTCAATGTTAGTGGTGGCTGTTTAACAGTCGGATGGCCTTGAGATAGAAGCTGTTTTTCAGTCTCTCGGTCCCAGCTTTGATGCACCTGTACTGACCTCGCCTTCTGGATGACAGCGGGGTGAACAGGCAGTGGCTCGGGTGGTTGATGTCCTTGATGATCTTTATGGCCTTCCTGTAGCATCGGGTGGTGTAGGTGTCCTGGAGGGCAGGTAGTTTGCCCCCGGTGATGCGTTGTGCAGACCTCACTACCCTCTGGAGAGCCTTACGGTTGAGGGCGGTGCAGTTGCCATACCAGGCGGTGATACAGCCCGCCAGGATGCTCTCGATTGTGCATCTGTAGAAGTTTGTGAGTGCTTTTGGTGACAAGCCGAATTTCTTCAGCCTCCTGAGGTTGAAGAGGCGCTGCTGCGCCTTCTTCACGATGCTGTCTGTGTGAGTGGACCAATTCAGTTTGTCTGTGATGTGTATGCCGAGGAACTTAACTTGCTACCCTCTCCACTACTGTTCCATCGATGTGGATGGGGGGGTGTTCCCTCTGCTGTTTCCTGAAGTCCACAATCATCTCCTTAGTTTTGTTGACGTTGAGTGTGAGGTTATTTTCCTGACACCACACTCCGAGGGCCCTCACCTCCTCCCTGTAGGCCGTCTCGTCGTTGTTGGTAATCAAGCCTACCACTGTTGTGTCGTCCGCAAACTTGATGATTGAGTTGGAGGCGTGCGTGGCCATGCAGTCGTGGGTGAACAGGGAGTACAGGAGAGGGCTCAGAACGCACCCTTGTGGGGCCCCAGTGTTGAGGATCAGCGGGGAGGAGATGTTGTTGCCTACCCTCACCACCTGGGGGCGGCCCGTCAGGAAGTCCAGTACCCAGTTGCACAGGGCGGGGTCGAGACCCAGGGACTCGAGCTTGATGACGAGCTTGGAGGGTACTATGGTGTTGAATGCCGAGCTGTAGTCGATGAACAGCATTCTCACATAGGTATTCCTCTTGTCCAGATGGGTTAGGGCAGTGTGCAGTGTGGTTGAGATTGCATCGTCTGTGGACCTATTTGGGCGGTAAGCAAATTGGAGTGGGTCAAGGGTGTCAGGTAGGGTGGAGGTGATATGGTCCTTGACTAGTCTCTCAAAGCACTTCATGATGACGGATGTGAGTGCTACGGGGCGGTAGTCGTTTAGCTCAGTTACCTTAGCTTTCTTGGGAACAGGAACAATGGTGGCCCTCTTGAAGCATGTGGGAACAGCAGACTGGTATAGGGATTGGTTGAATATGTCCGTAAACACACCGGCCAGCTGGTCTGCGCATGCTCTGAGGGCGCGGCTGGGGATGCCGTCTGGGCCTGCAGCCTTGCGAGGGTTAACACGTTTAAATGTCTTACTCACTTCGGCTGCAGTGAAGGAGAGACCGCATGTTTTCGTTGCAGGCCGTGTCAGTGGCACTGTATTGTCCTCAAAGCGGGCAAAAAAGTTGTTTAGTCTGCCTGGGAGCAACCATGTGGATAAACGGCAGTAAGATTTACAGTTCCCCTGACTCTAACCTTTTAAGTTACCTTAGCTTTCTTGGGAACAGGAACAATGGTGGCCCTCTTGAAGCATGTGGGAACAGCAGACTGGTATAGGGATTGGTTGAATATGTCCGTAAACACACCGGCCAGCTGGTCTGCGCATGCTCTGAGGGCGCGGCTGGGGATGCCGTCTGGGCCTGCAGCCTTGCGAGGGTTAACACGTTTAAATGTCTTACTCACTTCGGCTGCAGTGAAGGAGAGACCGCATGTTTTCGTTGCAGGCCGTGTCAGTGGCACTGTATTGTCCTCAAAGCGGGCAAAAAAGTTGTTTAGTCTGCCTGGGAGCAACCATGTGGATAAACGGCAGTAAGATTTACAGTTCCCCTGACTCTAACCTTTTAAGTAACTCCTACATTTAACCTTAACGCTAAACCCTGACCCTAACCTAGCTAACGTTAGCCGGCTAGCTAACGTTCGTAATATGTTTTCCAATTCATAACGTATTGTTAGTTTTGCAAATGTGTAACATATTGTACATTTTTAAAACTCATAACATATTGTTGTTTGTAACATATAATACACAATTGGTGATTAAATTCATGCATAGCATACGAAACATAACATAAATGTATTGTCTCGGATTTACATACATATATGAAATGCTCTGAGACTAGGTTGACCACTCACCAGCCTGGATAAACCAGACTGAACTTTTCACTCTTCTTCACAAAACACAATTTATAGACACATTTCTTGTGTTTAGAATTCCATCATAATGATGACTATTGAATCCTGCAGATGAAGAATCAGATGTGCCTTTTGGAGAGAAAAAAATGTGACTTTACGAATCTAAAAAAAAAAAAAATTGTATGGA
The DNA here is from genome assembly GCF_002021735.2 of Oncorhynchus kisutch. Taxonomy (NCBI): domain Eukaryota; kingdom Metazoa; phylum Chordata; class Actinopteri; order Salmoniformes; family Salmonidae; genus Oncorhynchus; species Oncorhynchus kisutch. The sequence continues at coordinate 32,602,360 of NC_034179.2, forward strand.
AAAGAGTGAAATAAGAAAACTAGCAAGTATAATTCAAGGAGAGATGTTTGATGACATGATCTTTCAATAATGACACTTGATGTGGTATACACATTCCCCACCCAATAAATATTTGACCAGTGGTGTAAAGTACTTACATAGCTTTTTGGGGTATCTGTGCTTTACTATTTATATTTCTAACAACTTACTGTTACTTCACACATTTTCTCTGACACCCAGAAGTACTTGTTACAATTGTAATCAAATCAAATTGTATTTGTCATATGAGCCAAACACAAAAGGTGTAGTAGACCTTACCGTGAAATGCTTGCTTAGAAGCCCTTAACCAAGAATGCAGTTTTAAGAAAATATAATTAAATCTATTATATCCGAGTGGCCATTTGATTAATTGTTCAGCAGTCTTATGGCCTGGGGGAAGAAGCTGTTAAGGAGCCTTTTAGACCTAGACTTGGCGCTCGGGTAATGCTTAGCAGGACAGAAAATGGTCCAATTCACGCACTTATAAAGATAACATCCCTGAGCATCCCTACTGCCTCTGATATGGCAGACTCACTAAACACAAATGCTTCATTTTTAAATGATGTCTGAGTGTTGGAGTGAGCCCCTGGCTATCCGTTAACATTTTTTTTGAAGACAATTGGTACTTCTGCTTTGCTTAAATTTAAGGAATTTGAAATTATTCAAACTTTTGATACTTAAGTATATTTTATCAATTGCATTTACTTTTGATACTTAAGTATATTTAAAACCAAATACTTTAAAACGTTTTCTCAAGTAGTATTTTACTGGGTGACTTTCACATTTGCTTGAGTCATTTTCTATTAAGGATCTTTACTTTTACTCAAGTATGACAATTGGGTACTTTTTCCACCACTATATTTGACAATATCAGAATTTTTCAAAATGCACATACAGAATATGGTTATTTGTTGCAAGGGTTCAATTGTTTCAGAGAAATTAAGTGAATCCTTACCTACGTAGTTATGGCTTGTGCTCTGTCACAGATGTGGTCGGCGGATGGGTAGCATGCCTTGGTGGAGGTGTACCTTTATATTAAGAAGGTTTTACTTAGTATAATTGGTAAGAGATGAGCTGTATTAAGCATTCATCTTTAGAGCCTGTTGGGGTGTGTCAAACACCCCTGTAACTGACATGCAATCCCAAGATGGTGTTGAGTCCCAAAGGCAAAGAGGAGCCTTCCAATATGTCAACACTGAAGAGCCATCAGTACCAGGCTACTACTGCTGGTCCATCCTGAATATGATCTTTTCCAACTTGCTGTTTGGATCAATTGCGTGCAATCAGTCCATAAATGTTAGTCTCTATAAAATCCTATTTTTTTAATAGCCTTCATAATGTATGAGCTTTCAGTATGTGTTACGAACACACCTTTTATTGCGTTGCAGTTTCAGGTGAAGAAGAAATTGGCTGAAGGAGATGTGGAAGGGGCAAGGTGAGCATCAGGCACTTCTTTGGGATTCAACGTGTTGGCCCTGACTTTTGGAGTGTGAATTCGGATATACTTCTTTTATAGTTACTATCCTGTCTTTGAAGAAATGTGGAAAAGGGGACATGGAATCCAATGCAGCATGTATGCTAATGGTATGTGACAACTTACATGTTCTTCAGCAAAACGTTGCCCCTCTCAAAGTTAAAGCATGAAATCAAGCATTGTACAGTATATGGGTATATCAATCTCCTGCATATTCTGTGGATCGTTTGTAAATGTTTTTATTTTTAATGTACAAATTAATAAACTAAATTATAGGTAAAACATCCTCCTAGACTTTACCTTGAAAATGTCAAAAGCACTGCAGCTGGCCACCATTGAGTAATTAATGTGTAAATGATGAATGAATAGTTTATGAAAGAAAAGGAACACGTCTCTCAAACTATATTGCATGCCCTTGTAAAAGTGGATTCTATAACTATAGTAACTGTGTGGTTAAACCCTGTTAAACTTAGTTACACCATGTTTCTACATGATGCAACAAAAGTGGTACCAAAAGAAGAACAACCAAATGCAAAGCTTGATTTCATGCTTTAATTTTGAGAAGGGCAAGGTATGCATGGGATAGTGTTCCTTTTTCTATATTTCCTCAAAGACAGGATAGTAACTGTAAAATAAGTATATTCAAATTCTGATGTTGTCATATATTTCTTTTTGGGGGGCCCGGGGGATGTGTATACCACATCAAGTGTCATTATTATGTCATCAAACATATCTCTTTCAATTATACTTGCTAGTTCTTTTCCATACTTTTTATAATGATTCATGAAGTCAACATGTGGTTTGACAAAGAGATCAAGAGGCTGCATATGTAACAAGGTTGGTTATGTTTTCACTTGACACTGCAGAAATATGCATTTGATGTTTATGTATTGGTTGGTTGAAGTTAGATATCAATAATGTGTTATGGCATTGGTCATGCTTGCAGATAGGGAGACATTGGAAATGTAAATTCTTCCCAGTCAGATATTGACATGCAAGCGACGAATTACGAATCTAGGGCCACTAACATATTGTTGTCCTGCACATCTAATGTGCTTCCTTGTGTCTATCGTTAGCATAAACACAAATCAACTGGGATTGCTGGCTGGACAGTGCTTTCGTTAAAAGCACAACGCAAGAGAGTTACGAAGTACAATCACATCTGTTACACTGCTACCGTGACCAGTCTTCTGTTCTTCGCTAGACAGCTGTTACACATACACAGATAGAACAATAAACGAGACGTTTCACCAGATGTATAAATCTGAAGCATCCTGTTGGAATTCCCACTCACCACCAAATACGGTGATGAGAGGAAGCCCAGTGGCCAGCACTGGGAGAAGATGGAGCCAGATGGATTTTGGCTGACATTCTGCAAATTTTCTCATCAATGAAACATTTGATCTCAACACAGTGTTCTCAAAACTACAATCAGTTACGATCATTGTGGATTACGTTTTTTAGACTTTACCCTTTGCCAAAGTTTCTAAAGGAGTGCAAGGTGCGAATTGAGTTATTGCATACGCGCACTTCAGAGTAGGCGTTTCCTAACAGATATGTGCAAATACCTGCTAGTACGCGCCAATAGGATCTCGTTAGCTCGTGCTTGGTTCTGCCCACCTCCTTGCTTGTTCTGGTCACTATGATACATTTTCTGCCATTGGAAATTAAAGGCTGTGGTCCATCTTGGGTTAGTTATAAAAAATCTTTGCTGCATTTGTGCAACTTGCAAGAGCAAGCAGAGGAATAAAACGTGACGCTCACTCCTGGAGCCTAAAGTGACCAAATCGGATAAGTGTGTGTTCAAGACAGCAATAATTTGCTGACATGGCTACGCTGGTTGTCATATTAACGACGGGTGTGTGCGCAGTGTTGTAGGTTGATTGGTTGTGGTGCTCGTGCTTCCCATCAGTCAGAAGTTATATAGCAGGCGAAGGTGACAACAATGCCTGTCATGGATGTTTGGCAGTTGCTTTGAATGTTAAAAATCATTGTGTCGGGAAAACACTTAAAGCCTCAAAGGATAAGATGATCCAGCTTTCAAAACGAGTCCTTTTAGGCTAGCCACAGCAGTCAACTAGCTAGCTATCTGTTTAGCTTTCTAGTACATCACTAATTTGTTTGTAAAAAAATTAACAAGCTAACGTTAGTTAGCTACCACATATTCATGTCAAACTGTCAACAGAGTAGCTAGCAAGCAACAAGATATGACAAATAACCGTCTGCAGCTAGAAATATCTGATGCAATGTGCTTTTTGGCTGTTCAGACTGCAGACCCCCCTCCCCCCTCCTATAAAGCTCTTGGAAAAATGTGCCACATTTATGCATCTTTAATTGATCAAATTGTAAAACTTCAAAGCTCACTGACAGACAATATCATTCTTTTGGTCACTGATTGCAGAAATCACTCATTGACATTTGATTGGACATGATCAAACACCACCTCCTTCCATTCCCAGATGAGGCGCCACATTGGTAAGTACAAAAACAAATAATCTGCAAACAAAATGAAAAAAAGTTTCATTTCACACTCATCTGTAGACCACAGGGGAATGATTTTCAGTGCTGTGTGCTAAAAGAGGTGCATGAACACTGGCGGGTTGGAGGGCTTTACGTCCGTGAGAGCCCTCGGTTATCCAGGTCTTTCACCTTTTTAAAATTTATTTTATTTCACCTTTATTTAACCAGGTAGGCAAGTTGAGAACAAGTTCTCATTTACAATTGCGACCTGGCCAAGATAAAGCAAAGCAGTTCGACACATACAACAACACAGAGTTACACATGGAGTAAAACAAACATACAGTCAATAATACAGTAGAAAAATAAGTCTATATACAATCTGAGCAAATGAGGTGAGATAAGGGAGGTAAGGCAAAAAAAAGGCCATGGTGGCAAAGTAAATACAATATAGCAAGTAAAACACTGGAATGGTAGATTTGCAGTGGAAGAGAAATAGAAATAATGGGGTGCAAAGGAGCAAAATAAATAAAGTAGGGGAAGAGGTAGTTGTTTGGGCTAAAATATAGATGGGCTATGTACAGGTGCAGTAATCTGTGAGCTGCTCTGACAGTTGGTGCTTAAAGCTAGTGAGGGAGATAAGTGTTTCCAGTTTCAGATATTTTTGTAGTTCATTCCAGTCATTGGCAGCAGAGAACTGGAAGGAGAGGCGGCCAAAGGAGGAATTGGCTTTGGGGGTGACCAGAGAGATAAACCTGCTGGAGCGCGTGCTACAGGTGGGTGCTGCTATGGTGACCAGCGAGCTGAGATAAGGGGGGACTTTACCTAGCAGGGTCTTGTAGATGACCTGGAGCCAGTGGGTTTGGCGACGAGTATGAGGCGAGGGCCAGCCAAGGAGAGCGTACAGGTCGCAGTGGTGGGTAGAATATGGGGCTTTGGTGACAAAATGGATGGCACTGTGATAGACTGCATCCAATTTATTGAGTAGGGTATTGGAGGCTATTTTGTAAATGACATCGCCGAAGTCGAGGATCGGTAGGATGGTCAGTTTTACGAGGGTATGTTTGGCAGCATGAGTGAAGGATGCTTTGTTGTGAAATAGGAAGCCAATTCTAGATTTAACTTTGGATTGGAGATGTTTGATGTGAGTCTGGAAGGAGAGTTTACAGTCTAACCAGACACCTAGGTATTTGTAGTTGTCCACATATTCTAAGTCAGAACCATCCAGAGTAGTGATGCTGGACGGGCGGGCAGGTGCAGGCAGCGATTGGTTGAAGAGCATGCATTTAGTTTTACTTGTATTTAAGAGCAGTTGGAGGCCACGGAAGGAGAGTTGTATGGCATTGAAGCTCGTCTGGAGGGTTGTTAACACAGTGTCCAAAGAAGGGCCAGAAGTATACAGAATGGTGTCGTCTACGTAGAGGTGGATCAGATACTCACCAGCAGCAAGAGCGACATCATTGATTTGATTTGATTTGAATCTCTTTTTTTTCACTAATCTTCCCAGAGTCCTTAACATTAAAATACAATTTATAATACAAACACACTTTCACATATAACACACTATTACAAACATACATAATTTACTAGCATAATGACCCAATAAATACTCAATCTAAAAAATATTGATTCTTCATCAACTATAGTCCCACAACATTTCTATATACTATATTTAAATTGTTTTAAAATAATGTTTAAATTTATATATTGAAAGGTTTCTAGTTTGCCTAGTTAATTTATTCAATTTCTTTATTGCTCTAAATCGAAATGTTCTTTTGCCTATTTCTCTTTTCTGTCTGGATAACGCATAGATGGTGGACAATCTATTCCTAGTATTTACGGAATGTCTGTCTCTTACCAACTGAATACCATTGTGAATATTTCTTTTTTTTCAGCTTTCTGACAATATCAGAAATGTCTATGTCCTGGGAAATGTGCTTGTTACTTATAACCTTATGCTAATCGCATTAGCCTACGTTAGCTCAACTGTCCCGAAGTCAGGACACCAATACTGTAGAGGTAAAAAAATATAGCTGGTATGGCTGACTTGCTTAAACAAATGTGGTTTCTACTGATAATTGAGATGTACAAACTATGGCAAAAAAGGACGACGAGCGGATTAGAGTGAATCCGTAATTTCGATTAAAACATTAATGAACGAGCTAGGACAGACGTAGTCAATATAACTATTTGTTCAGCACTTTTGAAATATACAGCAACAGAATTCAGAACATGGGCCGTTCTTAAGGTATTTTCCTTGTACACCAAGTCAGAATCGTAGGATAAATAAAGGGGATATGTAGGCAGACAATGAAAGCTCTCACAATATTTGATGATGACATTTCTCTAAAACAGGCTATAGGCTACATGTGCACAACCAAGTCAGAACAGTAGGCTATTTATGTCATCAAAGTCTGGCATTCTATGGATTTATGGTGGTTTCAAGACAACTGGGAAAAAACAAGGTTGAATCATGACGTTAGTGATCTTCAGGTCGGAGCTCTAGAAAGAGGCCAGAGTTCCCAACTTGGAATTCCGAGTCGGATGACCTTTCAAAACGTATCTTCCCAGTCGGAGTTCCCAGTTGTCTTGAACCACTGAAGTCTGAGATTTCCCAGTTCTGAGTTTCCAGTTGTTTTGAACGCGACAGAAGTCATGCTGCATTGACAGTATGGCCAATGTAGAATGTTTATCCTTTTAAGCTTGGAAAAGAGACCCTTAAACCCAAACTTGGACCACACACCCAGTTAGCCACCAATTCCTGATTCACTGTCGAATTTGCGATTTCCAACTTGTTGTGTAATGTTTATGTCCAATAGCGGATGTGCTGCGATACGTTTTCAAAAGGATTTGCCAGTAGATTGTCGACTTGATTCATGATGATGACTGCTAGTTTGCTAGCTAAGATTTTGAAATGATGATGCTGACATGATCAGTCCAATCAAAGCTATGGTAGATATAACGTGATTTAACAACATCTTATCGGTGGCCAAATGACCTTGAGCCTTCTTGGATGGGCACTTCTAATATAACTCTATGGCAGCACACAAGGGGCTTGAAAGTTCGAGCTCTCCCCATAGATTTTGTGGTGACGTAGTGTCTCCAGGAGAGAAAGAACACTGAGCCAATTACAACACAACTAGAGAACATTACCAACCCATACACTCTATATTGTTTGCTGGCTGCCCCACCACCACATAAAGCACTGAGCTAGGCTGAAACAAATGCATTTTGGAGATGCCTTACTCAAGAAAGCGAAAAAGAGAACATGTTTGTATGTGGTTTAATTAACTCAATGATATATATTTCACATTGTTTGCAAACTGATATGTAAAACGTATTAATGGCAAAATAACATGCAAAACAGGCACAGAACAAATGACGGGTCGCCACTTGCTCAACTGTGAATGGTCCTGGTGCAGCAAAAAAAAGTGTCAAGGGAAGCCAGCTTGGATTTTGGCGTCACTCCTTTCAAATCCCATTCAGAGTATTACGTCATTGACAGAAAAACTTGAATTGTTACATCTCGTGTTATTGTCCTACGGTTGCTAGCTAGCCAGCTAGCTAAAATGAGCCTTTTCCTAAATTAGCCATGGATGGAGATAGGGCTTTGGACTTGTGGTTATACTTAATTCTCCGTACCGGCCAATGGTTGCAACGGCAATTCTGATCCAACCAATAATTCATGCATTGTTTTGCCCCTGGCCTGAGAGAATGTAAGTCCAGTATTTAACTAGATGTAGGCCTAGAAGGCTAACGTTAACTAACTAACGTTGCCAATGAATGGAAGTTAGGCTAGCGAGCAAGCATTTTAGCCAGGTAGCCTAGGACAGCAAAAAATAATAGTGTGTACTATTTAACAGAGTGATAGACCGTTTCGTCAACATGAAAGAGAGAAGGATGGTATTGGTGTTTCTCTACAAGTAGGGTGAGTCAACATGTTTTTCTACTTGCAGGAACGCACACACACAAATCAGAACTATGGACAGTCACATCATATTTAGATTACTTTGATTGGACTAAATTGTTTTTGGTATCTTTTAGTTGTCACTGTATTAAACTAAGCAGATGTGGCTTGATGATGTTGAAATTGAAATGGTGCTGGAATGGTGGAGGCAGCTCCTGTTTTCTTTGCGACTAGCGTTAACTCTCGGTGGTTCTAAATCAATAGTTGTTTTGTGGTCCAAAAATGTTGGAAACATTAACTTACTTGACCATGTTGTAGGTCATGTAACCCTCTGTTACTGTACATGCAATATGCTTTATGGACTTCACTGGACAGAGGTTGTTATCCAGTGTTGTGATTTAAATAAAAAAGGATGATTGAATTTATTCTGCCACTGTGTCTTCTTATTGTCTCGGCCTGCAGGCCTATATATCACGGGCGCAAGGCATATGAATTAACAGGTTATAGAGCAAACAAAGTAATTATCACAATACATAGGTTGTAATATGGCCCCTGATATGCACCATCCACAGGAACTTGGAAGTGTTAGCAGATCTAAAGCATTAGTAACATTCTCAAGTTGAAATGTATTAATGGACATGCACAAAGTGCTCCATCTAATCTATGTATTAGACATTGACAACTCTAATGATCATTAATTCAATAACTTAATCTGAAATACATATGTTAAAATGCTGTAATAATAAGAAGCTGCAATAATTCAACAAAGTGATTATCCATAGGGTGATGGGCATTGATAGTTTCCACTGGCTTTGTAGACATACCGTCTGAGGAGTACCCCGTTAGTCCACCAAAGATCACCAGGACGTAGCTGACATCCAGCTCCCACATGATCTCATAGGCCTTTTCCTCGGTGGACGCCATTGCCTACCGGTCAATAGAAACACAGTTTAATTGAAATTCAGCAGTCACAGGTACCAAGCAGCCATTAACAGATGATAGGATTTTCCCACTTATCCCACTTAATTAAGTCATCAATACAAAAAATAATAAATCAAATCAAATTTATTTATATAGCCCTTCGTACATCAGCTGATATCTCAAAGTGCTATACAGAAACCCAGCCTAAAACCCCAAACAGCAAGCAATGCAGGTGTAGAAGCACGGTGGCTAGGAAAAACTCCCTAGAAAGGCCAAACCCTAGGAAGAAACCTAGAGAGGAACCAGGCTATGTGGGGTGGCCAGTCCTCTTCTGGCTGTGCCGGGTGGAGATTATAACAGAACATGGCCAAGATGTTCAAATGTTCATAAATGACCAGCATGGTCGAATAATAATAAGGCAGAACAGTTGAAACTGGAGCAGCAGCACAGTCAGGTGGAAGTTGAAACTGGAGCAGCAGCATGGCCAGGTGGACTGGGGACAGCAAGGAGTCATCATGTCAGGTAGTCCTGGGGCATGGCCCTAGGGCTCAGGTCCTCCGAGAGAGAGAAAGAAAGGAGAGAATTAGAGAACGCACACTTAGATTCACACAGGACACCGAATAGGACAGGAGAAGTACTCCAGATATAACAAACTGACCCCAGCCCCCCGACACATAAACTACTGCAGCATAAATACTGGAGGCTGAGACAGGAGGGGTCAGGAGACACTGTGGCCCCATCCGAGGACACCCCCGGACAGGGCCAAACACGAAGGATATAACCCCACCCACTTTGCCAAAGCACAGCCCCCACACCACTAGAGGGATTTCTTCAACCACCAACTTACCATCCTGAGACAAGGCTGAGTATAGCCCACAAAGATCTACACCACGGCACAACCCAAGGGGGGGGTGGCCAACCCAGACAGGATGACCACAACAGTGAATCAACCCACTCAGGTGACGCACCCCCTCCAGGGACGGCATGAGAGAGCCCCAGCAAGCCAGTGACTCAGCCCCTGTAATAGGGTTAGAGGCAGAGAATCCCAGTGGAAAAAGGGGAACCGGCCAGGCAGAGACAGCAAGGGCGGTTCGTTGCTCCAGAGCCTTTCCGTTCACCTTCCCACTCCTGGGCCAGACTACACTCAATCATATGACCCACTGAAGAGATGAGTCTTCAGTAAAGACTTAAAGGTTGAGACCGAGTTTGCGTCTCTGACATGGGTAGGCAGACCGTTCCATAAAAATGGAGCTCTATAGGAGAAAGCCCTGCCTCCAGCTGTTTGCTTAGAAATTCTAGGGACAATTAGGAGGCCTGCGTCTTGTGACCGTAGCGTACGTGTAGGTATGTAAGGCAGGACCAAATCAGAGAGATAGGTAGGAGCAAGCCCATGTAATGCTTTGTAGGTTAGCAGTAAAACCTTGAAATCAGCCCTTGCTTTGACAGGAAGCCAGTGTAGAGAGGCTAGCACTGGAGTAATATGATCACATTTTTTGGTTCTAGTCAGGATTCTAGCAGCCGTATTTAGCACTAACTGAAGTTTATTTAGTGCTTTATCCGGGTAGCCGGAAAATAGAGCATTGCAGTAGTCTAACCTAGAAGTGACAAAAGCATGGATGAATTTTTCTGCATCATTTTTGGACAGAAAGTTTCTGATTTTTGCAATGTTACGTAGATGGAAAAAAGCTGTCCTCGAAATGGTCTTGATATGTTCTTCAAAAGTGAGATCAGGGTCCAGAGTAACGCCGAGGTCCTTCACAGTTTTATTTGAGACGACTGTACAACCATTAAGATTAATTGTCAGATTCAACAGAAGATCTCTTTGTTTCTTGGGACCTAGAACAAGCATCTCTGTTTTGTCCGAGTTTAATAGTAGAAAGTTTGCAGCCATCCACTTCCTTATGTCTGAAACACATGCTTCTAGCGAGGGCAATTTTGGGGCTTCATCATGTTTCATTGAAATGTACAGCTGTGTGTCATCCGCATAGCAGTGAAAGTTTACAGAAACTTATAACATCCCCAAGAGGTAAAATATATAGTGAAAACAATAGTGGTCCTAAAACGGAACCTTGAGGAACACCGAAATTTACAGTTGATTTGTCAGAGGACAAACCATTCACAGAGACAAACTGATATCTTTCCGACAGATAAGATCTAAACCAGGCCAGAACATGTCCGTGTAGACCAATTTGGGTTTCCAATCTCTCCAAAAGAATGTGGTGATCGATGGTATCAAAAGCAGCACTAAGGTCTAGAAGCACGAGGACAGATGCAGAGCCTCGGTCCGATGCCATTAAAATGTAATTTACCACCTTCACAAGTGCCGTCTCAGTGCTATGATGGGGTCTAAAACCAGACTGAAGCATTTCGTATACATTGTTTGTCTTCAGGAAGGCAGTGAGTTGCTGCGCAACAGCCTTCTCTAAGATTTTTGAGAGGAATGGAAGATTCGATATAGGCCAATCGTTTTTTATATTTTCTGGGTCAAAGTTTGGCTTTTTCAAGAGAGGCTTTATTACTGCCACTTTTAGTGAGTTTGGTACACATCCAGTGGATAGAGAGCCGTTTATTATGTTCAACATAGGAGGGCCAAGCACAGGAAGCAGCTCTTTCAGTAATTTAGTTGGAATAGGGTCCAGTATGCAGCTTGGAGGTTTAGAGGCCATGATTATTTTCATCATTGTGTCAAGAGATATAGTACTAAAACACTTGAGCGTCTCTCTTGATCCTAGGTCCTGGCAGAGTTGTGCAGACTCAGGACAACTGAGGTTTGGAGGAATACGCAGGTTTAAAGAGGAGTCCGTAATTTGCTTTCTAATAATCATAATCTTTTCCTCAAAGAAGTTCATGAATTTATCACTGCTAAAGTGAAAGTCATCCTCTCTTGGGGAATGCTGCTTTTTAGTTAGCTTTGCGACAGTATCAAAAAGGAATTTCGGATTGTTCTTATTTTCCTCAATTAAGTTAGAAAAATAGGATGATCGAGCAGCAGTAAGGGCTCTACGGTACTGCACGGTACCGTCCTTCCAAGCTAGTCGGAAGACTTCCATTTTGGTGTGGCGCCATTTCCGTTCCAATTTTCTGGAAGCTTGCTTCAGAGCTCGGGTATTTTCTGTGTACCAGGGAGCTAGTTTCTTATGAGAATTTTTTTTAGTTTTTAGGGGTGCAACTGCATCTAGGGTATTGCGCAAGGTTAAATTGAGATCCTCAGTTAGGTGGTTAACTGATTTTTGTCCTCTGGCGTTCTTGGGTAGGCAGAGGGAGTCTGGAAGGGCATCAAGGAATCTTTGTGTTGTCTGTGAATTTATAGCACGACTTTTGATGTTCCTTGGTTGGGGTCTGAGCAGATTATTTGTTGCAATTGCAAACGTAATAAAATGGTGGTCCGATAGTCCAGGATTATGAGGAAAAACATTCAGATCCACCACATTTATTCCATGGGACAAAACTAGGTCCAACTAGGTCCAATAACACTTCACCTGGCCCACTCTGGAGATGTGAGTGTTGTTCCACATGTTGTTGTCCACTAGAATTGTTTGATTGGCCATGGCAGTTATCTGATAGCCATTATCCCATCATGGCATCACTTTAGCATCCACTGGGGTGTTGTGCCTGAGCCAGTAGTAGGCCTCTATGAAGTCGTCAAAGATGACGCGGCTGCCGTCTCTGCCACGATCTGACAGGACGATGGAGGGGGAGGAGTAGGCCTCGCTGGTCACCCAGGTGGAGTGAAAGGTGTAAGTGATGAAGAAGAAGGTCATGACCAGTAAAATCCCACTGGCCACCTGTTGGACAAAATGGTACAAGATATCAGTGGACTAAAAGACCTACACAAGTGCCTATGGGTTGTTACTGGACCAGGCCGAGATCTCACTAGATCGCTTCACCCTTATCAAATGTGTCCCACCTTCATCAGTTAGAATGACATCCAGTATCATTAGATACATTCTCAGCGCCTCATTTCGGTGTTATGAACAAACATGTATTGTACCGTGCCATCTGGGGGCCAAGTTTGCCTCATCGTCATGCCCTGAATTATCATTCCTCTCTTATCTCAGTCTAGTGGGTGAGGACCTGAGACACACCGATGCCTGACAAGATGCATATGACTGGGGTCACGTTGAACACACAACCCGCTCCATAGTTTTTTCCTGACTATTAAATCTGGTACTATTCCCAAGATATGGAAGGTGGCCCATGTACACCCCCTTCATAACAGTGGTGACCCTTGTGGCCTAAATAATTATTGTCTAAACTTTCTTGCCTAGCTAAAATATTAGAATCCTTGATTCATTCTCAGCTTTCTTATCTTTGAAATGTATTTTAAATCTACGTCAGTCGGTTTATAGACCAGATCACAGCACTATCTCTGCTGCATTCCTAGTTATAAAGGATGTGGTTAACTGTATGGATAAAAATCAACATTGTACTGCCCCCTTCATTGACCTGTCAAAGGCTTTTGATACTGTTGATCGCTCACTGCTAATTCAGAGGCTTTCCCCAATTGGCATAGACCAGGCTGCATGTACTGTAACTGGTTTAATAATTACTTAACCAAGTGTTTCCCAAACTTTTTATAGTCCCTACCCCTTCAAACATTCAACCTCCAGCTGCTCCCTCTAGCACCAGGGTCAACGCACTGCCAGGTCGCAATTGTAAATGAGAACTTGTTCTCAACTTGCCTACCTGGTTAAATAAAGGTAAAATAAAAAACTCTCAAATGTTGTTTTTTGCCATCATTGTAAGCCTGCCACACACACACACTATACGATACATTTATTAAACATAAGAATGAGTGAGTTGTCATCACAACCCGGCTCGTGAGAAGTGACAAAGAGCTCTTATAGGACCAGTGCACAAATAATAATAATCAATCATTTTGCTCTTTATTTAACCATCTTACATATAAAACCTTATTTGTTCATTGAAAATTGTGAATATCTCACCACAGGTTAATGAGAACGGTGTGCTTGAAAGGATGCACATAACTCTGCAATGTTGGGTTGTATTGGAGATAGTCTCATTCTTAAATCATTTTCCAAACACAGACTGTGCCTGTATTTGGTTTTCATGCTAGCTAGGTGCCGAGAATCACATACACTACCATTCCAAAATTTGGGTTACTTAGAAATGTCCTTGTTTTTTAAAGAAAAGCAAAAAAGAATTGTCCGTTAAAATAACATCAAATTGATCAGAAATACAGTGCAGACATTGTTAATGTTGTAAATGACTATTGTAGCTGGAAACCGCTGATTTTTAATGGAATATATACATAGGCGTACAGAGGCCCATTATCAGCAACCATCACTCCTGTGTTCCAATGGCACATTGTGTTAGCTAATCCAAGTTTATCATTTTAAAAGGCTAATTGATCATTAGAAAACCCTTTTGCAATTGTTAGCACAGCTGCAAACTGTTGTTCTGATTAAAGAAGCAATAAAACTGTCCTTCTTTTGACTAATTGAGTATCTGGAGCATCAGAATTTGTGGGTTCGATTACAGTTTAAAATGGCCTGAAACAAAGAACTTTCTTCTGAAACTCGTCAGTCTATTCTTGTTCTGAGAAATTAAGGCTATTCCATGTGAGATATTGCCAAGAAACTGAAGATCTCGCACAACGCTGTGTACTACTCCCTTCACAGAACAGCTCAAACTGGCTCGAAAGTTCTTTGTTTCCGGCCATTTTGAGCCTGCAATCGAACCCACAAATGCTGATGCTCCAGATACTCAACTAGTCTAAAGGCCAGTTTTATTGCTTCTTTAAATCAGGACATCAGTTTTCAGCTGTGCTAACATAATAGCAAAAGGGTTTTAAAATGATCAACTTGGATTAGCTAACACAACGTGCCATTGGAACACAGGAGTGATGGTTGCTGATAATGGGCCTCCATACTAGAGGTCGACCGATTAATCGGAATGGCCGATTAATTGGGGCCGATTTCAAGTTTTTATAACAATCGGAAATCGGTATTTTTGGACACCGATTTTTATTTTTTTATACCTTTATTTAACTAGGCAAGTCAGTTAAGAACACATTCTTACTTTCAATGACAGCCTAGGAACGGTGGGTTAACTGCCTTGTTCAGGGGCAGAACGACAGATTTTTACCTTGTCAGCTCGGGGATTTAATCTTGCAACCTTACGGTTAACTAGTCCAACACTCTAACCACCTGCCTTACATTGCACTCCACGAGGAGCCTGCCTGTTACGCGAATGCAGTAAGAAGCCAAGGTAAGTTGCTAGCTAGCATGAAACTTATCTTATAAAAAACAATCAATCAATCATAATCACTAGTTAACTACACATGGTTGATGATATTACTAGTTTATCTAGCATGTCCTGCGTTGCATATAATCGATGCGGTGCGCATTCGCGAAAAAGGACTGTCGTTGCTCCAACGTGTACCTAAACATAAACATCAATACCTTTCTTAAATTCAGTACACAAGTATATATTATTAAACCTGCATATTTTGTTAATATTGCCTGCTAACATGAATTTCTTTTAACTAGGGAAATTGTGTCACTTCTCTTGCAACAGAGTCAGGGTATATGCAGCAGTATGGGCCGCCTGGCTCGTTGCAAACTAATTTGCCCCGAATTTTACGTTATTATGACATAACATTGAAGGTTGTGCAATGTAACAGGAATATTTAGACTTATGGATGCCACCCGTTAGATAACCGTTAGAACGGTTCCGTATTTCACTGAAAGAATAAACATTTCATTTTTCGGAATGATAGTTTACGGATTCAAACCATATTAATAACAAAAGGCTCGTATTTCGGTGTGTAATTATGTTATAATTAAGTCTATGACTTGATATTTGATAGAGCAGTCTGACTGAGCGATGGTAGGCAGCAGCAGGCTCGTACGCATTCATTCAAACAGCACTTTCGTGCGTTTTGCCAGCAGCTCTTCGCAATGCTTCAATCATTGAGCTGTTTATGACTTCAAGCCTATCAACTCCCGAGATTAGGCTGGTGTAACCGATGTGAAATGGCTAGCTAGTTAGCGGGGTGCGCGCTAATAGCGTTTCAATCGGTGACGTCACTCGCTCTGAGACTTGGAGTAGTTGTTCCCCTTGCTCTGCAAGGGCCGTGGATTTTGTGGCGCGATGGGTAACGATGCTTCGAGGGTGGCTGTTGTTGATGTGTTCCTGGTTCGAGTCCAGGTAGGGGCGAGGAGAGGGACGGAAGCTATACTGTTACACTGGCAATACTAAAGTGCCTATAAGAACATCCAATAGTCAAAGGTGAAATACAAATGGTATGAAATACAAATGGTATACAGAGAAATAGTAATCCTATAATAATTACAACCTAAAACTTCTTACCTGGGAATATTGAAGCCTCATGTTAAAAGGAACCACCAGCTTTCATATGTTCTCATGTTCTGAGCAAGGAACTTAAACGTTAGCTTTTTTACAAGGCACATATTGCACTTTTACTTTCTTCTCCAACACTTTGTTTTTGCATTATTTAAACCAAATTGAACATGTTTCATTATTTATTTGAGTCTAAATTGATTTGATTGATGTATTATATTAAGTTAAAATAAGTGTTTATTCAGTATTGTTGTAATTGTCATTATTACAAATAAATAAAAATAAAAAACTAGGCCGATTAATCGGTATCGGCCTTTTTTTTTTGGCCCTCCAATAATCGGTATCGGCGTTGATAAAATCATAATCGGTCGACATCTACTCCATACGCCTATGTAGATATTCCATTAAAAATCAGCCATTTCCAGCTACAATAGTCATTTACAACATTAACAATGTCTACACTGTATTTGTAATACATTTTCTGTTATTTTAATGGACAAAAAATTTGCTTTTCTTTCAAAAACAAGGACATTTCTAACTGACCCCAAACTTTTTGAACGGTAGTGTATATATTGAGGGCTGGTTATGTTTTGGAAATGTGAAGATAGGAATTCCAAAGTAGGAACCTCTGTATCTGATAGAAAATTGCTTATGTGTGGTGTGGCAGTGGGGAAGGTGAAGATTATCGCAGTGTTCTGTGTTGTATGCATGGATTTGGGAATTAACCTGGAAGAATCCATTGGAGGGTTTGGTCAGGATATCTAGGAGGTATGTGTATTTGTAGATGAAGGTTGGAGTATATTAATGTTGTAAATGGACATGATAGAGTTTTTTAAACAGGAGCCAAGTAGTGAAGAGGAGGTTGCTATCTTGCAAATTTGGGATGATGTGTAATTTGTGTTAGGTAGGAAGTGTATGTACTGGCTCACACAATATTGTAGCAAATGAGATATGTGTAAATTAAACTGTATTATAGTGTCACATTTGCTCCTGCAACGCCCTCTACTGCTCATCCTGTGTCTCCTTGACCTGCCGCCACTTCCCCAGTACTCTCTCCCTCTGTGTGTGTGTGTGATTGTGTGTGGGGAGACAGGTGTGCTGGAGTCAGAGCAGATCCCCACCAGCTGCAACCTGTTCCGTAATCAATACCTCTACAAATACTCAGCCCTGCCACTTCCACACTTCCAGATTATAATCTCTGCTCAGTCAGGCTGTTTCTAGCCATATGTTATTATTCAGATCCTGTTGTGCCCGTTTTCCCTGCCTGACGCTGTTTTCCTCTCCGCAACATTTCTGCCCGCTCTGACTCTGGTCCCTGTCTCCAGTTCTACGTCTCGTCATCCTGCTACTCTGGATTCCCAACTCTACTACTCCCTTGGATTCCCCTCCGGACCTGCTTACCCTGTCTCAACCCTTCTTGCTCCAGACTCTGAAGGTCAGAGCTTCCCCTGACCTGCACTCCATCTCTGCCTTGTTTCAATAAATACCTTGGTTACATCATATCACTCTCCTCATCTGAGTCTGCTCTTGGGTTCCCCTGTTCCACTCCGCGAAACATATAGCGTTAGGAAGCAAGCCTGATGAACCAAAACCACTCATCTGTCTGATGATGCCAATGGACTTCAGCACTTTAATGCCGACAAAGCACTTTCAGACTCATGTACGCTACTTTACCATTTTAGGATTTCTATGTTCAGTATTACACACTCACACACATATATATATATATATATATATATATATAATGTTATTCTGTTTATCTATTGATCATCTATACACTTTGTGTGTTGCTCTTATAAACAAACTATATATTTAAGGTGTGTGGGTGCATGCTATATTTAAAGCCAATTTATGCTTAATCCACAGGGATGGCAATTGCGGAGCATCCGGAGGCATGCAGAGGCCAAATTGAGCTCCATACCACATTGCTGTTTCCTCCCAAATTGTTAACAATGCGGAGGGCTCCGCATTGACATGATTGGTTGACTGTAGGTGAGGGCCAGAGGTCCTATATAAAGAACTCACTTCCTTGACAACTTCCTTTACAGCAGCTCTGTGCTGCTCTGCAAAGCACGAGAAGTATGAATGCCTTGACTTCAGCAGAGGCCGTACCACAGTAAATGCTGCACAGCCAATGCAGACGTTGGATTGACCATGCAACGCCTTTAACCCCGACACAGTCTGCCACATCTCACTCTCACACACACACACAGAGGTTAGACCCTTCAGGTACATATTGGGAAACACACATTGCCCCCTTACCTCACTCTCACACACACACACACACACACACAGATATAAAGCTCATAAGATTCTCGGTGCAGAATTTAAGCCTTTCTGTGAGCTCATCCATTCCTGTGTGCGTGTTACCTGTAGGAATTGGTCTAGATGATGCAGCAGCTCCATGTCTATGGATGTTATTCTCTACTGAACATGTGTGGGATATGAGGGATTGTAAATCCAGCGTCTCTATGGAGAATGAAGATTATAGACAGAGTCAAATGCAAAGTCAATTTAGCTAATCGCACATTACACACTGCACCTGTCTCTCTCTAGAAAAACAGGGAAATTATACTTATATTTATACTCTTGTATATACAGAGCCATACCATGCAAGGCAAGGAAGGGCAGCAGTGTTGTGCCAGCCTATATGTGATGTGTCTCAATCTCACCCATACGCAGTATGCCCACCTATTTCTCTATACTAATTACCATTGAGAATAATTGAATGATTGAACAATTCAGCGATCTATCTTAATTCCTTTAATCTCTGCCATTGGTAGGTGGAGGGAAGGACAAGCTATAGCTTGCTACATACACCATATAGACAATTGATAATTAATCTATACTCATCTGATGGCAGAGAGAGGGTGATGTTCAAAACTTGGTAAGCCAAGCCGTGTTAGCTAGGGCTGGATAGTCTTGAGCGCTCCTTGTACACACACACCTGACAGCTAGCTAGCTTTAGCTCGATGTTTGGTGGTTTTTAATATAAGCTCCCTGTCTTGTCTGTCAATACAGCTACCAAGCATTGAAGGCATGCAGCTAGCTAGTTAGCTAAATAACTAACGTTATTATAACTAACCTGGCGAAAGCTAGCTTGAGTGATGGTCAGGTAAGTAATGTTAGATAGAGTCACACAGATTCTATTTTGAAACCGCTAGAACACATACCCTGTGGCAGGCCCTCCTCCCCAGGCCCACACGGTCTCTGTTCATTAATTCAATCTTGTGAACGACATAGAAAAATACATGAATTCATGCAGTCAAAATTATTATCCATCTTAGTAGTTAAAGTTTGGGTTCTACTAAGCTATAGTACATGGACTTGTTTTAAGGTCATACCAAGGATAATTTTGCAATGTTATTTTAAATTTCAAGACCCAATGAAGTATCAAAAAATATTTCAAATTGATTTGATGAAAATTTTAATTTGGCCTTACTGCTTACAAACGCATTGAAAAACAGATTTCCTACATGGAACAACAACAACAGTCCACAAAAAGAAATCTAAGGGAAATTTGTTCTGAAGTGTCTGTCCTATATCTGAGAGATATAAGATAAAGAAACACACACACACACACACACACACACACATAGCTCTGTAAAAAATTAAGAGACCACTGCAAAATTATCAGTTTCTCTGGTTTTACTATTAATAGGTATGTATTTGGGAAAAAGGAACTTTTGTTTTATTCTATAATCTACTGACAACATTTCTCCCAAATAAAGATATCGTCATTTAGAGCATTTGTTTGCAGAAAATGACCAAATCTGAGATCTCTTTTGTTCTAGGCATGCTTCTTGTGGTTCACATCAGGCAATGCTTCTTGTGAATTGCAAACTCAAATCTTGTGAGGATTTTTTTATAGGGCAAGGCAGCTCAAACCAACATCCCCAATCTTGTCTCATTGATTGGACTCCAGGAGGCCAGTTCATCTGATGCAGCACTCCATCACTCTCCGTCTTGGTAAAATAGCCCTTACACAGCCTGGAGGTGTGTTAGGTCATTGTCCTGTCAAAAAACAATTGATATTTCCACTAAGCCCAAACCAGATGGGATGGCATATCGCTGCAGAATGCTGTGGTATCCATGCTGGTTACGTGTGCCTTGAATTCTAAATGAATCACAGACAATGTCACTAGCAAAGCACCCCCAAACTTAACACCTCTTCCTCCATGCTTCACGGTGGGAAATACACATGCGGAGATCATCCGTTCACCCACACTGCGTCTCAGAAAGACACATTGGTTGGGACAGAAAATCAGCACTTTGGACTACAGACCACAAGACAAATTTCCACCGGTCTAATGTCCATCTCTCGTGTTTCTTGGCCCAAGCAAGTCTCTCCTTATTAACGTCCTTTAGTAGTGGTTTCTTTGCAGCAATTCACAGTTGACGTTGAAATGTGTATGTTACTCGAACTCTGTGAAGCATTTATTTGGGCTGCAATTTCTGAGGCTGGTAACTCAAATGAACTTCTCCTTTGCAGCAAAGGTAACTCTGGGTCTTCCATTCCTGTGGCAGTTTCATCACAGCGCTTGGTTTTTGCGACTGCACTTGAGGAAACTTTCAAAGTAGTTGACATTTTCTGGATTGACTGACCTTCATGTCTGAAAGTAATGATGGACTGTCGTTTCTCTTTGCTTATTCGAGCTGTTCTTGCCATAATATGGACTTGGTCTTTTACCAAATAGGGCTATCTTCTGTATTCCACCCAAACCTTGTCACAACACAACAGATTGGCTCAAACGCATTGAGGAAAGAAATTCCACAAATTAACAAGACTCACCTGTTAATTGAAATACATTCCAGGTGACTACCTCATGAAGTTGTTTGAATGAATGCCAAGAGTGTGCAAAACTGTCAAGGCAAAGGGTGGCTATTTGAATAATTTCAAATATATTTTGATTTGTTTAACACTTGGTTACATGATTCCGTGTGTTATTTCATAGTTGTTCTTCACTATTCTACAAGGTAGAAAATAGTAACAATAAATGAATCCTTGAATGAGGTGTTTAACTTTTGATCAGTAGTGTATATTTGAACATCTTGGCCATGTTCTGTTATAATCTTCACCCCGCACAGCCAGAAGAGGACTGGCCACCCTTCATAGCCTGGTTCCTCTCTAGGTTTTGGCCTTTCTAGGGAGTTTTTCCTAGCCACCGTGCTTCTACACCTGCATTGCTTGCTGTTTAGGCTGGGTTTCTGTACAGCACTTTGTGACATCAGCTGACGTAAGAAGGGCTTTATAAAAAATATATATATATTAGACCCCTTATTTTTGGCACTACTAAAACAGGACAGGAGATATGCTTGTTCCAAGTTAATCAACATTGCCAATATTATTTGTTACCTATACAGCATTACAGTGCCAATAGATACTCTACACACCCTTTCAAAATGTGTTCACCTTTGTGAATTGGCAGAGCTTAAAGATCCTTATGGGAAACTTGTTTCTCCTGAGTAGATGCATATACAGTGCATTCATAAACTATCCAGACCCCTTGACTTCTTCCACATTTTGTTAGAGCCTTGTTTTAAAATGTATTAAATAGATTCCCCCACATCAATCTACACTCCATAATGACAAAAACAGGTTTAGAAATGTTTGCAAATTTATAAATACAAAACATTTACATAATTATTCAGACTCTTTACTTTGAAGCACCTTTGACAGCGATTACAGCCTCAAGTATTCTTGGGTATGACGCTACAAGCTTGGTACACCTGTATTTGGGGAGTTTCTCCCATTCTTCTCTGCAGATCCTCTCAAGCGCTGTCAGGTTGGATGGGGAGCGTCGCTGTACACCTATTTTCATCTCTCGAGAGATGTTCGATCGGATTTAAGTCCGGCTATGGCTGGGCCACTCAAGAACATTGAGACTTTTCCCCGAAGCCACTACTGCGTGGTCTTCACTGTGTACTTAGGGTCATTCAGGCCAAAGAGTTCAATCTTGGTTTCATCAGACCAGAGAATCTTGTTTCTCATGGTCTGGGAGTCTTTAAAGGATTGATTGGTGCAGTGCTGCAGAAATGGTTTTCTTTCTGGAAAATTCTCCCTTCTCCACAGAGGAACTCTAGAGCTCTGTCAGAGTGACCACTGGGTCCTTATTCACCTCCTTGACCAAGGCCCTTCTCCCCTGATTGCTCAGTTTGGCCAGGCTCTCTGGGAAGAGTCTTGGTGGTTCCAAACTTCTTCCATTTAAGAATGATGGAGGCCACTCTGTTCTTGGGGACCTTCAATGCTGCAGAAATGTTTTGCTACCCTTCCACAGATCTGTGCCTCAACACAATCCTGTCTCTGCGCTCTACGGACAATTCCTTCAACCTCATGGCTTGGTTTTTGCTCTGACATGCACTGTCAACTGTGGGACCTTACATAGACAGGTGTGTGCCTTTCCAAATCATGTCCAATCAATTGCATTTACCACAGGTGGACTCCAAGTTGTATAAACATCTCACGGATGATCAATGGAAACAGGATGCACCTGAGCTCAATTTCAAGTCTCATTTTTTCTTTTGGAAAATTGTATTAACACATTTCCTTTAAAAACAGCTCATACATTTTTTACATCATTTCATACACATAAAAACGGCAACAAAGCATAAAACACAGCATTTGAAAGTTACATTTAAATTAGTTAAAAAGTACATGTTGTTAAAATCAATTAAAACAACATAGCATACTTGTAATTACCATCTTCACACTTGGTTATGAACGCAGCAATACACAATTGATCTCGGTCAATAAAGCAGCATGTAGGTGATTCTGAAGTTGGATTACCGTTAGGGCGTTAATCAGTCTATACATTTTTTAAATAAAAGTTATATCAAATGTTGTCTTCCTCTCTGGTCTGGGTGTAGCAGTCAGACAGTATTTTAGGAATTCTATTATGGTTCAAACATTCAAAAGTACAGACGTATGCCTTCATCGCAGATGAACCCGCCCAAACCCTCCTCCAAATTGTCCTATGACCTAATCTCGAGACATTCGATTGGCTAAATTGAGTTTTCCCGACAACATCTCGACCAATCTCATTTTCCGTAATACAGCGCCAACGTTGAATGGGTGTTTGTTTTGCAAGGGACGTTGTAGATTTTGTCTGGCGGTTTTTATTTTTGTCTACAATACATTGAATCAGAAGGTAAGCGCGATTTGAAATTGTTATCTACTTTGCTATTGAAATTGACACCCGTATTTTGAAGTTTTCCAGCTAGCTAACGTACTATACATTTAGCCAGTTTAATCTACGTTTTGCAAGCCAACGTGGTCGAAAAAACGGCTTTCGGCTAGCTATCTAACAATACTAATATCAAAGATTATTATTATAATTACTAGAGCCTAAGCTGCTAGTTAGGTGGGTAACTAGCCATATAGATGACTAAACAGAGAAGACATTTTAGTAGCCAGCTAACGTTATACAAGCTGAATTCCTTTGTAAAACACATTTTTTCCCCCTGGCTTTTTAACCATTTATTCAAGCTCTGTTACTGAACAAGTATATTTGTAAATATTTAGGGTGTCTGCCATTTGTGACACCAATGACAATGGATACAGTTACACGAAAGAACACCAACCTCAAAAAGGTAATGTAGCTCTTTTTTTTCTCTTTTCTGTTAGGCCTACTACTTTTTTGTACAATGTATTATTTATTGTTTCTTTGTCCTGTCTGCTATTATTAGGGTAACAAAGAGAATGCCAGACCAGCAAGTGGACCCACTAAGTCCTTTATTACCAGAGCTGCTCCTACTAAAACAGTGGCAGCTCCATCTGCCCCTCTGCATTCCAAGAGCAATAAAAAGGAGGACTTGGGAAAGGGAGAAGATGCTCTGAAGAAGGTCAAGATGGCAACTGCTGGCGATACAAAGAGATGCAACACTTTCAGCCAAACCTTACTCGCCAAACAGGCTGTCAGACAGAGAAAACTGGTTGCAGAGGCCTCAGAGCCAGCTACCGTCCCAGCTAAACCTGTCCCTGGCACCTACAAAGGCAAGGTTGTCCAATCCAAAATAAGCTCCTTCAGGAAGCCTAGTGGCCTGGAGGGAGGGGTAGAAAGCAAAACGGCTACCAAGACCTCGGCACCCAAAGCTGAAAGCCAAAAGCCTGGGAATTTGACAAAGATCAGGCCCAAAGCTGTTGCTGACTTGCCTCAGCGTTCCATGTTCAAGCCCCCTCAAATATGTCAACCCTCAAAATCCAAGTCTGTGTCCAATGGGCCTCCTCCAGTCTCCAAGTGCCCAGCCACATGCCGTCCAACAGGCTTTTGCTCTGCAGTCCCTCCTGCCAGAATGGCTCTACTTACCACAGCTCTCCAAAGTTCCAGTAGGTCTGCCATGACATCAAAGGGGAAAGAGCTTCCACAGAGAACCAAGCCTAAGATGACAACTGACAAAGTTCGCAAGCCTCCGGTTGCCAGCACCCTAAGCCAGTACAGGGCTAACACAGAGACTGCTGAAGAGAAAAGGTTTGTAATTTTTGTTTAACATTCTTGAATTGTCCAATAACTGATATTTTTGGTACTTTTGTCAACTGCTCAAAATAGTTGTAACCAGTGGTGTAAAGTACTTAAGTAAAAATACTTTAAAGTACTACTTAAGTAGTTTTTTGGGGTATCTGTACTTTACTATATATATTTTTTTGCATTCCTAAAGAAATTAATGTACTTTTTACTCCATGCATTTTCCCTGACCCGCAAAAGTGCCCATTACATTTTGAAATCTTAACGGGTCAGGAAAACGGTCCAATTCACACACTTATCAAGACAGCATCACTGGTCATCCCTACTGCCTCTGATCAATAAACACATGCTTTGTTTGTAAATTATGTCTGCGTGTTGTAGTGTGTCCCCGGTTATGTGTAAATTTATTTTTTTAACTTAAATTGTGCCGTTTTAGTTCATATATATATATACTGCTCAAGAAAATAAAGGGAACACTAAAATAACACATCCTAGATCTGAATGAAATATTCTTATTAAATACTTTTTTCTTTACATAGTTTAATGTGCTGCCAACAAAATCACACACATTATCAATGGAAATCAAATTTATCAACCCACGGAGGTCTGGATTTGGAGTCACACTCAAAATTAAAGTGGAAAACCACACTACAGGCTGATCCAACTTTGATGTACTGTCCTTAAAACAAGTCAAAATGAGGCTCAGTAGTGTGTGTGGCCTCCACGTGCCTGTATGACCTCCCTACAATGCCTGGGCATGCTCCTGATGAGGTGGCGGATGGTCTCCTGAGGGATCTCCTCCCAGACCTGGACTAAAGCATCTGCCAACTCCTGGACAGTCTGTGGTGCAATGTGTCGTTGGTGGGTGGAATGAGACATGATGTCCCAGATGTGCTCAATTGGATTCAGGTCTGGGGAACGGGTGGGCCAGTCCATAGCATCAATGCCTTCCTCTTGCAGGAACTGCTGACACACTCCAGCCACATGAGGTCTTGCATTAGGAGGAAACCAGGGCTAACCACACCAGCATATGGTCTCACAAGGGGTCTGAGGAGCTCATCTCGGTACCTAATGGCAGTCAGGCTACCTCTGGCGAGCACATGGAGGGCTGTGCAGCCCCCCAAAGAAATGCCACCCCACACCATGACTGACCTACCGCCAAACCGGTCATGCTGGAGGATGTTGCAGGCAGCAGAACGTTCTCCACGGCGTCTCCAGACTCTGTCACATGTGCTCAGTGTGAACCTGCTTTCATCTGTGAAGAGCACAGGGCGCCAGTGGCGAATTTGCCAATCTTGGTGTTCTCTGGCAAATGCCAAACGTCCTGCACAGTGTTGGGCTCATACCACCCTCATGGAGTCTGTTTCCTGATGTACTGGCCTCTCTCCTGGTAGCGCCTCCATGCTCTGGACACTACGCTGACAGACACAGCAAACTTTCTTGCCACAGCTCGCATTGATGTGCCATCCTGGATGAGCTGCACTACCTGAGCCACTTGTGTGGGTTGTAGACTCCGTCTCATGTTACCACTAGAGTGAAAGCACTGCCAGCATTCAAAAGTGACCAAAACATCAGCCAGGAAGCATAGGAACTGAGAAGTGGTCTGTGGTCACCACCTGCAGAACCACTCCTTTATTGGGGGTGTCTTGCTAAATGCCTATAATTTCCACCTGTTGTCAATTTCATTTGCACAACAGCATGTGAAATTTATTGTCAATCAGTGTTGCTTCCTAAGTGGACAGTTTGATTTCACAGAAGTGTGATTGACTTGGAGTTACATTGTGTTGTTTAAGTGTTCCCTTTATTTTTTTGAGCAGTGTGTGTGTGTATATATATATATATATATCACATACACAATTTGAAATTATTTTTACTTTAACTTTTGATACTTACGTATATTTTTGCAATTACATTTACTTTTGATACTTAAGTATTTTTAAAACCAAATACTTTTAGACTTTTACTCAAGTAGTATTTTACTGAGTGACTTTTGCTTTTACTTGTCATTTTCTATTAAGTTATCTTTTTATTTTTACTCAAGTATGACAATTGGATACTTTTTCCACCACTGGTTTTAACTGATGTTTTTAAATCATTGATTGCCAGAGCAAAGCTTGCGGAGTGGCTGGCATCCAAGGGAAAGACTCTGAAAAGGCCTCCCATATCGGCAGTGGCACTCCCAAAGTATAAACCAGTTGTGCAGCCCGTGCCTGAAGTCCACGCAGTATCCACAGCCTTCTCAACACAAAAGACCAATGTTGAGCCTCATTTCTCTGATCAGACGTCACAACAACCTGGTCCTGAGCCTGAACCGACTGTTCAACCTAAAAATGACCAGGTGGTCCCTGAGCAGGAGGCAGCCTGTGCCTCAACTCCACTGATAATGAACACGACGCTGGACTTGCTTGACAACTCTGATACATATTTTCTCCCTATTGACCCAGAGGTTCAAATGAATGATGTAAGAAACATTCTTTGTTTAGTCATTTATTTTTTTGGTACTGTAATTTTATTCATCAAAATTCTTAAATATAACCTAACCACCACTGTCTTGTGTCTTATCACAGGTTGTGGTCAACCTTTGTGATGCTTTGGAGGCATTGGAGACGCCCTCAGCAAGTGTGGATGGTAAGTTTTGTGGTCAGTGCATTTACATTCACAGCAAACAGTCAAATTTACTTGCTCACTTGGCATCATCTGCCTGATTCAAATCATGTAAGAGTAACATTTTATCATGTAAACTTTATTAATGTGTTATTCATTGGTGTGTTCTTTTTTTCCTTTTAGAGCCACATGAGAAAAAGGAATCTGAAGGGAAAATTGTGGAGGTTGAAACAAATTGTGGATTTGAAGAGAGGAATGAGTTTGCTGAGAATAATTTTGACAGGTCTGAGGAAGTGAAAAGGGAAGTAGGAGAGGGAGCTTCAGAGCAGAAAGTAAGGAAGGGTTATATTGAGGAAGTTGATAGTGATTATGATGACGAATGCTTGATGGAGACTACACCAGAGGGAGCCTCCATAGTGAAATACAATCTGAAGACAACTCCATACCTTCAAAGGTGATATTTCTTATCTTAAATGCCTATTTTAAAATCACTTCCATACAATTATTGGAAATACTGGAGGTCATGGAGAACATCACTACTTCACATCTCTATATTGAAATGTATATTAAACTGAACATGGCTGTCAACTAACCACACAATTCTATCTATCTTTCCCCTTCTAGTGTTAAGAGAACAATCAACACTGAAGCATGTGCAAGTGGTTCCAAGCGAAAAAACACCATCAAGGATCTGAAGTTCCTGACACCAGTCCGTCGTTCCTGTCGTATCCAGCGCAAGTCATCCCACCTGCCTGGGATGCTGACAGACCACGACACCTGTGTGTCCTCTCTGGCAGAGCTGGTGAATCTGGACGACGATGCCAGCGCTTACATCTACAGGAGGAACCCTGCTCTCCTGGAGGACCTGCCTGACCATCCCAAAGACCTGGAGAGGATCTGAGTCTTTGGATGAGTGGGATGAGGAGGCCTGAAAATGAATAGAAAGAATATGGAACTGATGGGCACTTTACAAAGGGGTTTTAAAATAATGAAAATATATGATTTGCTTTCTTACCATCCATAATGGTTGTTAATCCAAATTGTGATAATATGGGCTTTGTGTGGCAAGATTTACTAATACAATAAGACTGGGTGCCTCAATTTGGCATGCCTTTTGTTTTCTGTTTTCTGTTGTTACTTCTCATAAGGAAGGGACATTTGCCATAGCTTGATCTGCTACACCTTCACTTTTATTTGCTGTATGCATTCTCTCTACTGTCTTACTGTGTTTGTTTTATGAATGTATTGTTTATTTTAATGCAGTTGATCATTTATCTATCACTAGGTTTTACCATAGATAAATTACATACAGCACACCTTTTATCATCTGGTAGGAAATAAAGAAATCTGTGTTGTACATCCAGGAAAAGTGACACTATTCAATAAAATTACACCAACATGGTTCTCTGGTGGAATTATTGCCTTTGAAATGGGAAATCATGCAATAACATACCTTAACAAAGAAATGTATTCATTGATTACTCACTGGATCCAACTTCCCTTCTGTTGGACTGTAATTTTAGTCAAATAGGGATATGGTAAGTTAGAAAATACTGTCCTATACCTGGCTAACGAGTTTCGGAGGGCCAAACATGAACCATGTCAAAACTCCTTTGAAATGTCTTGTGTGGATAATTGTGCAGGCATGTGTTGATCCGAAGGGCGCAAGGAAAGCTAATATCAGTATTGGAACCCTGAGGTGATATGAACAGGACAGTGACAAACATGCGTACTGAGTTATGTTAGCAAAGCATTGTGGGAAGGTCGTGATTTAATCGCGCGTCGCGTTGATTCCTCCAGGCCACATAAAGCACTGTTGCGTGCGAGTCCATTCTTTACTAATTTCTGGATAAATTAATATTGAAGTAAATTACTTTTGAAAAGCATTATACTAGCATAAGCAAACCATGGCAAACTTTTGCGCAGCTCCAAATTGCACCATAAAAAGTAATCGGTCAGCATCGCTATTCTTCAGGTTTCCAATGGACACTGAAAGGTACGTTTAGACGGTCTTCCATGCTTGACTTTGTACATTAAGCTAACTAACGTTAGCTGTCAGCAAAATATGTGCACTGTGCAAGCTATTTGGCTAGCTTGTAGCTAGTTTTGCAGCATGCTTGCAGAATAATTGTATAACCAGACTTTTGGGGGTTGCAAATCAGTACGTTATTAAAACATACAGCAAGCTGCTTGCTAGTGATACAATGTTTTAGTTTGCATGTTATTGTCAACACAGCACACAATGTTATTGTGTGATTATACCATTAACTATAGCAATCATGTCTTCACTATTTTAATAACTAGTTCTTCAATCTCATTCAATGATCGCTAAATATATAAATGAGAACTGTTTTTTTATAAAAAATAAAAAAAAGTATCCATGAGGAGCTCTTACAGGAAGTCAGAGAGGGTCGTTTTTCTCATTGGTCACTGACGTCAGTGTTTGAAGAACTCGTTTTTAATGTTGTTTCAATGAAGCTAAATGTATGAATGTGAAAGGTTTGTTTTGTCTGTTGTGCACAGATGCAAGCAGTGGGTGGAAAACTGTCATGGCAAGGATCTTGAAGATAAAACACCTGACCAGCTGAACAGACACTACAGACTTTGTGCTAAGCAATTTGAACCATCCGTGATTTGTAAAGCAGTAAGTGATACTGATGCAATTTGCTTGGCATTTGTTTTGGCCTAGCTGAAACGTTTAACATTTGAAATTGATGTAGTTGAACAGAGATGTGTACTTATTTAGTGCTACACACACCCATCAAATAGGTAGTTTAATAAATCGTTCATATTTCCAGAGTTCCTACAGGACAAGGCTGAAGGATAATGCCACACCAACCATCTTTGATTTATCAAGCCAGCTCAATAAGCCAGTAGGCAACACAAGAGGATTAAAGAGCTGGTAGGGGTTTCTTTTCCATTTAACAAATCTCTAGTCATACTCAATGTATTGAAATCAAAACAGCTTGTTATTGTTTCTCTCTTGCTATTATATTCTACAGAGTGAATAGTGAATAGGAATAGGAAAAGTAAGTTGTGCATCTTATGTTGAGGCTGTTTCAATGTACAGTGTATTCAAACCCCTTGACTTTTCCACATTTTGTTGCATTAGCCTTATTCAAAAAAAAAATGTTTCCTCAATCTACACAATACCCCATAATGAGAGCAAAAACAGGTTTTTAGAAATGTTTGCACATTTATTTAAAATAAAACTGAAATATCACATTTCATTAAGTATTTGGATTCTTTACTCAGTACTTTGGTGAAGCAACTTCAACAGCGATTACAGCCTCGAGTCTTCTTGGGTATGACGCTACAAGCTTGGCACACCTGTATTTGAGGAGTTTCTCCCATTCTTTCTCTGCAGATTCTCTCAAGCTCTGTCAGGTTGGATGGGGAGCGTCGCTGTACAGCTATTTACAGATCTCTCCAGAAATGTTCGATCGGTTCAAGTCCGGGCTCTGGATGGGCCACTCAAGGACAATCAGAGACTTGTCCCAAAGCCACTCCTGTGTTGTCCTGTTGGAAGGTGAACCTTCGCCCCTGTCTGAGGTCCTGAGCACTCTGGAGCAGGTTTTCATCAAGGAGCTCTCTGTACTTTGCTCTGTACATCTTTCCCTCAATACTGACTTGTCTCCCTGCCACTGAAAAACATCCCCATAGCATGATGATTATGCTGCCACCACCACCGTGTTTCACCGTAGGGATGGTGCCAGGTTTCCTCCAGATGTGATGCTTGGCATTCAGGCTAAAGAGTTCAATCTTGGTTTCATCAGACCAGAGAATCTTGTTTTTCATGATCCTTTAGGTGCCTTTTGGCAAATTCTAAGCGGGCTGTCATGTGCCCTTCACTGAGGAGTGGCTTCCATCTGGCCACTGTATTGGCCTGATTGGTGGAGTGCTGTAGAGATGGTTGTCCTTCTGGAAGGTTCTCCCTTCTCCAGAGGAAATCTGGAGCTCTGTCAGAGTGACCATCAGGTTCTTGGTCACCTCTTTGACCAATGCCCTTCTCCACTGATTGCTCAGTTTGGCCTGGTGACCAGCTCTAGGAAGAGTCTTGGTGGTTCCAAACTTCTTACATTTAGGAATGATGGAGGCCACTGTGTTCTTGGGGACCTTCAAATCTGCAGATTTTTTTTGGTACCCTTCCCCAGATCTGTACCTCAACACAATCTTGTCTCTGCGCTCTACGGACAATTCCTTCAACCTCATGGCTTGGTTTTTGCTCTGACATGCACTGTCAACTGTGGGACCTTTTTATATAGACAGGTTTGTGCCTTTCCAAATAATGTCCAATCAATTGAATTTACCACAGGTGGACTCCAATAAAGTTGCACTAACACCAAGGAGGATCAATGGAAACGATGCACCTGAGCTTAATTTCGAGTCTCATAGCAAAGGGTCTGAATACTTATTTAAATATGCTATTTTTTTATTTGTAATACATCAACAACAAAAAATATAACCTCTTTTCTCTTTGTCATTATGGGGAATTGGGTGTAAATTGAGGGGGGGATTATTTCAATTTTAGAATAAAGCTGTAACCTAAAATGTGGATAAAGTCAAGGGGTCTGAATACTTTCTGAATGCATTGCAATGCAATTATATTCTAGGTTTAAATTGAATGACTAGTATGGATGCATTTCCCTTTTCATCATGAGACAATGCCCTATCACTGAGGCTAGGTAACACGGTCACCACCGATTTAAATCCATGATTATCGAAAACTTCAAAAAGCATTTCTCAACGGCTGGCCATGCCTTCCTCCTGGCTACTCCAACCTCGGCCAACAGCTTCCCCCCCCCCCCCCCCGCAGCTACTCGTCCAAGCCTCTCCAGCTTCTCCTTTACCCAAATCCAGATAGCAGATGTTCTGAAAGAGCTGCAAAACCTGGACCCGTACAAAACAGCTGGGCTTGACAATCTGGACCCTCTATTTCTGAAACTATCCGCCGCCATTGTCGCAACCCCTATTACCAGCCTGTTCAACCTTTCTTTCATATCG
The DNA here is from genome assembly GCF_002021735.2 of Oncorhynchus kisutch. Taxonomy (NCBI): domain Eukaryota; kingdom Metazoa; phylum Chordata; class Actinopteri; order Salmoniformes; family Salmonidae; genus Oncorhynchus; species Oncorhynchus kisutch. The sequence goes on from NC_034179.2 coordinate 32,634,533, forward strand.
TCTAAGATCCCCAAGGATTGGAAAGCTGACGCAGTCATCCCCCTCTTCAAAGTGGGAGACACCCTGGACCCAAACTGTTACAGACCTATATCCATCCTGCCCTGCCTATCTAAGGTATTCGAAAGTCAAGTCAACAAACAGGTCACTGACCATCTCGAATCTCACCGTACCTTCTCCGCTGTGCAATCTGGTTTCCGAGCCAGTCACGGGTGCACCTCAGCCACGCTCAAGGTACTAAACGATGTCATAACCGCCATCGATAAAAGACAGTACTGTGCAGCCGTCTTCATCGACCTGGCCAAGGCTTTCGACTCTGTGTCAATCACCATATTCATATCGGCAGACTCAGTAGCCTCGGTTTTTCTAATGACTGCCTTGCCTGGTTCACCAACTACTTTGCAGACAGAGTTCAGTGTGGCAAATCGGAGGGCATGTTGTCCGGTCCTCTGGCAGTCTCTATGTGGGTGCCACAGGGTTCAATTCTCGGCCCGACTCTTTTCTCTGTATATATCAATGATGTTGCTCTTGCTGCGGGCGATTCCCTGATCCACCTCTACGCAGACGACACCATTCTGTATACTTCTGGCCCTTCCTTGGACACTGTGCTATCTAACCTCCAAACGAGCTTCAATGCCATACAACACTCCTTCCGTTGCCTCCAACTGCTCTTAAACGCTAGTAAAACCAAATGCATGCTTTTCAACCGTTCGCTGCCTGCACCCGCACGCCCGACTAGCATCACCACCCTGGATGGTTCCGACCTAGAATATGTGGACATCTATAAGTACTTAGGTGTCTGGCTAGACTGTAAACTCTCCTTCCAGACTCATATCAAACACCTACAATCTAAAATCAAATCTAGAATCGGATTTCTATTCCGCAACAAAGCCTCCTTCACTCACGCCGCCAAGCTTACCCTAGTAAAACTGACTATCCTACCGATCCTCGACTTCGGCGATGTCATTTACAAAATAGCCTCCAATACTCTACTCAGCAAACTGGATGCAGTTTATCACAGTGCCATCCGTTTTGTTACTAAAGCACCTTATACCACCCACCACTGCGACCTGTATGCTCTAGTCGGCTGGCCCTCGCTACATATTCTAATTGGAGATGTTTGATATGAGTCGCCAGACCCACTGGCTCCAGGTCATCTACAAGTCCATGCTAGGTAAAGCTCTGCCTTATCTCAGTTCACTGGTCACGATGGCAACACCCACCCGTAGCATGCGCTCCAGCAGGTGTATCTCACTGATCATCCCTAAAGCCAACACCTCATTTGGCCGCCTTTCGCAACGAATTGCAAAAATCGCTGAAGTTGGAGACTTATCTCCCTCACCAACTTCAAACATCTGCTATCTGAGCAGCTAACCGATTGCTGCAGCTGTACATAGTCTATCGATAAATAGCCCACCCAATTTACCTACTTCATCACCATACTGTTTATATTTATTTACTTTTCTGCTCTTTTGCACACCAGTATCTCTACCAGTACATGACCATCTGATCATTTATCACTCCAGTGTTAATCTGCAAAATTGTAATTATTCGCCTACCTCCTCATGCCTTTTGCACACAATGTATATAGACTCTTTTATTTTTTTTTATTTTTTTACTCCATGTGTAACTCTGTGTTGTCTGTTCACACTGCTATGCTTTATCTTGGCCAGGTCGCAGTTGTAAATGAGAACTTGTTCTCAACTAGCCTACCTGGTTAAATAAAGGTGAAATAAAAAGTATCACAGGACCCACATAAGCAAAACGTTACACTAATCTTATTTTTAATCAATATTACTTTATTTTCCTATAGAGGACTCTGTGGACCAATCAAAGACTAGCAAATATGGTGGTGAAGGCCAAGATGACACTGAGACAAACCACCCCCCCAGCTGACCCCTGAGGAGAAGAAGCACAGAGAATATCTCAAATCACTATTTGAAGTTCTTCTGGTGTTGGGGAAACAGAACATACCTCTGAATAGACATACCGAGGAGGTGCAGGAGTGCGACGGTCTCACTCCAAGCAACTTCCAGGCATTGTTGGAGTACTGAATGAGGTGAGTGCCATATCCCCATATTCTTATGTTTTTTTTAACCAGGCCAACTGCTTGCGGGATAAGTTTGTGGGATTCCTTCCTTTTGAGGGAGGTGAGGAGACCCTGATGGAGAGGCTGCTGACTGAGGTGACAAAAAAATGGGGCTTGAATATGGACTACTGCAGAGGGCAGGCCCACTTAAGCTCCTGTGTGCATTCTTGCAAAATGAACGCCATTGCAACCAAACTCACAGAAGTATCCCACAGCAGTGCACACACCAATTTCCACCTGTGCCTTGAATGTCTCACTGGCAAGTGGAGTGGCTTTGACAGGCATTCAGATTGTCATGTCTACTTTCAAGAATATTGATTATTTTTTCAACAAGTCACCTTCACTGCAATTGGAGTTGGAGAATGCCATCTCTATTTTCTATCAGGGCAATGAAGAGAAGGCCAGTGATCTGAAAGAGGCCTGCCATACCAACTGGACAATGAGGCATGATACATTTGAGGTGGCAGTCGACGTCGTGGAATCTCTACTCTGCGTAGATAGTGTTCATGACGATGAAGATCTGAGGTGGAATGACCAAGACACACGATGCCTTGGAGATATCAGAGGCTCTTGCTGATTTTGAGTTTGTTGCAGCGTTGGTTGTGCTGAAAAACACCCTGTCATTCACAAGAGCCTTCGGCAAGAACTTGCAAGGGCCAACGATAGATGTCTACTTTGCTGCAAGCAGCTTGACCGCTGTGTTGCACTTGCTGAACGAGGTCTTGGATAACATTGAGGTGTACCATGATTTCTGGTTCGAAGAGGCTGTTAACCTACTTGGGAAAGCACCGCCCAGAAGCCGGAACAGAAATCCAGCCCGAGAGCTACTTCAAAGAGCACCTGACTGCCCCAGTGGTGAGCCAGGTCATCAAAGAACTGAACAACCTCTTCTCTGAGAACCACCTTAACGCCCTGAGATATTTGACGCTCGTCCCTGCTGTCATGGGGCAGCTGAAATTCAACATGTCTGAAGATAACAACGTGGAGATGGGAAGGTTGTTCCTGTACAACGCAGACACTCCCCCTGCTGAGCTTCACTGCTGGAAGGTGAAGTGGAAGCATAGGGGCAAAGTGACCCTGCCCTTCACCGTCCATGAGACGCTGAAGTGAAGTTCTTCCCCAATGTGCTTGCATTCTTTAGGGTGCTCAGCAACCTGCCAGTCCTGGGCCTTGAGGATGTCGACGGCAATGCTTCTCGTAAACGTTTTCAGATGTACCTGCAGAACACACCTGACAAACACAGGTTCCAAGAGTGTGGCATTTCTAAACATACATTATAATGCCAGACATGACCTGGACTTTATGGTTGATAGTTACGTTAAGATGTACCCTCACAATGAAAGTTAAATCCAATTAATTTCATGACCCTAATGAGCAAGAATGCCAGCCTGTTGACTTGTTCTTGTATAAATTTTAGTCTGTCTTCAGCATTTGTGACGAGCTGACCTCTTGCTTATTGGATGTTTGATATGTTGACTTGAAACCACTTATTTTGGCTGTATAAAGTTGATCAATGACCATTGCAAGTTTGAGGGAATCATTAGATTTAGTATGTACCGAAACACTTAGTTTCAACTAAAGTTTTTTTGTGGTTTGAATTTATGTATAGGTCATTTTTTAAATGTTTATGCAACTGATTATGTAAATTACAGAACTGAAAATGTATTCTTATTACATAAGTCTTCTGGAAGTACTTTCTTCTAAGACCAATGTGCTTGAAATTCAGTTACATTTTTGTCATTTAGCTGATGATCTTATCCAATGCGACTTACAGGAGCAATTAGGGTTAAGTGCCTTGCTCAAGGGCACATCTTCAGATTTTTTGGGCGATTCGAAACCAGTGACCTTTCGGTTACTGGCCGAACGCCCTTAACTGTTAGGCTACCTGCGTTGATCTAAGACTGTTCTTTCTTGTAAGAATGATTACAAATAAAGATCAACGTTTTTGATTCAGTCTAATAAGAATTGCTATTATTGTCATACATATATTTACACCATTTTATTGTGTGATAGCTGCATTTCTAAAATAAATTGTTGAAAATGTTTCTTTCCTCATTGACTTTGATCACACAATTCACAGTAAAATGCATTTTTTTTCTCAATATGTCTATAAGATGTAGCTCTTTCTGTTATAACCACAGTTTTCAAAGCTTTTAATAGGCTTTTTTGACAACCATGAACTCGTTCAGTCATCTTGTCACGTGACAAGTAGGCGTTTTATGAGGCCTCGTGGTATTCCGATATAATTTACTCGGTTGTCATATGCGGAACTTTAATAAATACAGCTATTAAAATACATTTGTTATTACAACCGTACTGATACGCCACTGCATACACATAGAAGGAAAAATACAAAGATATACAATTGTGCACATTGTACTGAGATCAGAGATCAATGCGCCAAGCGGTGTCGATTTCCGCTTTACAAGGTGTTCTTCCTGGTTTAGGAACACTCGGGCAACTACACCGCTCAACAAATCAACTTTTTACGGAATGAAATAATTAAATTACCTAGCTAAGTACAAAGTTAATTTAAAGACTTTGTACAAATATTAAGATAAAGATTCAATACGGGTGGATTTCGGATTAATTGCACGATGCACGATTTATTCTGAACCAGTGAGTGCATGGATCCCAAAATGCCCAACCGCTGTGCCGCACCAAATTGTAATATCTATACAGATAAATCAGACGTGCCATTTTTCAGATTTCCATTGGACTCGGAGCGGTAAGTGCAATGTAATTGCGTTAGATGTAAATAGTGTACAATCCACTACAAACTATACTTTTTAAAGTAAAATTGGTATTCTTAATTAGCTAACTAGCTAGCTGGCTGATCCATTGAAACCTCTAGAGCTTGCTAGTTAGCCTAGCTTGTGCTAACGTTGATGGTAATGGCAAAGATGGGTTGTTTGCTAGCTAGCTTGCTAAAAGGCTACATTGTGGTTAAGGAAACTGTATTAATTGCGTAACGTTAAGGATGAATTAGAAGTATGTTTTGGTGAGAGGGTGGTCCCTGGTCATCCCTCAAAGTTATGAAAGTTATCTTTAATCTGACAACATCCTCTTCATATGTTGTACTGTAGCTAGCTAGCTAAATTGGGTAGTCAGATTTAATCAAGTTGTAATACACAATTAATTGGTATCAGTGATGTAGTGGTAAAACAAAGGTGGGTAAACTATAAACTCCAGTGGGCGATCAAGATCAGACGAACCACCACCGATATAAACCAAAACATTACAATTTTAGAACTGCATTGTTTGATTCCATTTTCATGCAGGTCAATAGGGAAGGCCTAATGTAATTTTATGTAGTTACACAATGCACATCAGGTCGCCCTCAGAAAAATATTTATTTGACTGGACACTAGGAAAGTCCAGAGAAATAGGATGTGGAGATCTTTATATTGAAATGTTATCTTTTTAATCATGTTCTTAGTATCTCATGTGAGCTGCACTGCAATTCTGTATTGTGAAATGCCAAATAGAATACAAATAGTTGTATTCTATATGCATTTGAATAGAACATGTTATTGTGTTTGATACAATTACAGATTCTCTCAGGGATCCCGTTTTAAATTTCAGAGGACCCCAAGTTTGGGAACCACTGTAACCTCTGCTTGCTTCCTCTCTCTGTGTGTCTACTCTGCTGCCTTCTGCATTGCAGCCTGCCTCACCCCAGTCTGCCTCACCACTGTCTCTCACTACTCGCTATAAAGCAAAGTTATTTTATGTGAATCTATGTAGCCCATCTTTTGTTAAGATTATAGCTAGCTTAATTTAATTAAATTGCTCCTGCTGAGGTCAAGATCTGTTTAATGTTAGCTTCTAACGCCATCCTTCTAGCCAGATAGCCATCTGACTGAAATATCAGCGACTATTTGCCAGTTGTACACTCATTCTCAGTAGTTTTTTTTTTGGGGGGGGGGAATGTAATTGCTCAAATATACTTAAGTATCAAAAGTATAAATCATTTCAAATTCCTTATTAAGCAAACCAGACAACACCATTGTCTTTATAGTTTACAGATGGCTAGGGGCACACTTCAACACTCATTTACAAATGAAGCATGTGTGTTTAGTGAGCCTGCCAGATCAGAGGCAGTAGGGAGACCAGGGATGTTCTCTTGATAATGAGTGAATTTGACAATTTTCCTGTCTTGATAAGAATTCAAAATGTAAGTACTTTTGGGTGTCAGGGAAAATGTATGGAGTAAAAAGTACATTATTTTCTTTAGGGGTGTAGTAAAGTAAAAGTCATCAAAAATATAAATAGTAACGTACAGATACTCCCCAAACCTACTTAAGTAAAAATACTTTAAAGTATTACCCAAGTACTTTACATCACTGGTCTGGGCTGAGGTAGTTCGTTTCACGTCTGTGCCTGGGCGGGGGGGTTGACTTTGGACAGAGTGGTGAATGAAGGTGTTTCTAACACGACAAATCCAGGGGGGGGTAGGCGAACATAACCAGCATACCTGAATCATGAGTCCACTCTTCGCAGAGAGGCAGTCGCGATTTTGAACTCCGATCAAGAAAATTAACATTGTGACCGTTGATCAACGCTGGGAACGCAATAAAACGTGTGTGAGCGTTAATTAACGAAATAAAAAGGTGCATAAACTGTGTTTACCCTCCATTAAATCCCAAATGGGTCTATATACAGCCTAAAACAATGCTTGCACAATCATTTACATGTTCCTACAAGCCAGAATGTTGAATACATTACATTTAAACTTACTCTACGGATTGTCTGCACGGTTTGTCCTTCCCCTGCTTGAAATTTGAGATCAAATATCCACAGCAAAGTAGCTAGTTATTGTTTACCAAACTTTTTAGAGGGTGGGTAGGTATAGATGGGTAAGCTGACAACCTCACGAAAACAATGCGCATGCTTCAGTGGAGCAGAAGTCCATGAGTTGTTGTGATTCTGGATGGCCAGATGGCTACAACAATGACAAACTGCCATGTGGGAAATCGTAAGTGACTCGTTTCATCTTGTTTTTGATACCATGTCTTGTTTTGAGGTATTTTGACTGTTTCATGTCAATACTAATAGCTAGCAAACCAACAACTATAACAATGTATTTGAGACAGGTGCACATGTATGTTTTCAATAACCATTGGATACAAAATATAGTTAAAAATGTAAGCCAACCCCGTCTGTTTTGCCCCATAGTTGCGCATGCGTCGGTTTTGTTGCTGAACAACCAAACCGTCTAGAGGTCGCCAGCTTGTAGTCCCAAAAAAACATTAGTTCAGCCATTCCTATGGGGAAAGTAGAGAGTTTTATGATAACCTCAGACCTTATGTTTAACACAGGCTTGCGAGATCTTATACGTTTTCTTCTATGACATTATCAGTCTGTCAGTGTGAATTTTGCAGCATTTATGTAATAAAAAAAGCACAAAGGATTCATAAATATCTTATGATTTATGAATCCTTTTTGTGTTTTTTTTTAACTACATAAATGCTGCAAAATTCACAGTGACAGCTGATGAAGATTTATCTGCAAACAAAATGTATAAGATCTCTGAAGCTTGTTTACTACAGACCATCTTTTTTGGCAGTTAACCAAAAACTCAATTTCCCCATAGGTTTTGTCCAACGAACCATGGTGGAATTAGCCATTACTATTGCTCTCTATATGACTCATTCTGCACCGAGGTAAAGTTTGTTTTATATTGGATGTTTGGTTTTCTCTTGTCAATAGCTATTGAACAAGGCATGCCATGGCAAGTAGTATATTCTGTATCGGAAGGATGGGGAACAATGTTTTCGATAAAATATTTTTGACAATTGAAATCCAAATAAGAAAATGTACATTCGCAGGCTTGTTCTCCATCCTTCCCTGATTCAGAATATACCATTTTCATTGTCATGGCATGCTTGGTTCAATAGCTATTGACAAGAGAACTGAATCCAATAACATTTTATTGGTCACATCATGTGTCATACGACAGGTGTAGACTTAAGTGAAATGCTTACATACGAGCCCATCCCCAACAATACAGAGTTAAAAAGTAAGACAAATATTTGCTCGATAAAAAAGGAAATAGCAACACAATAACAAGACTATATACAAGGAGTTTTGAGTGTATTTAAAACTAACTTTACTTTGGTGCCGAACCATATACCTACCGGCTTTCTAAGAAGTTCTGTAAACAATACTTTCCTGTGGATATTTTGTCTACATTTTTGGGCAGGTGAAGGACAAATCGTACACACAACCAGTAAAGTTTAAATGTCATTTTATTCAACATTCTGACCTGTAAGGAACATTTACATGATTTTGAAGGCATGGGTTTCCGGCTGTAAATACAAATGTTGTATTACAGCTTGTTTAATCAGACTAGCTAGCAGGCTATCTAGCTTTGATATAGCAGGTTACACCCCCTCCCTATGTTGACGATGGTCCAAATACACTCACAGGCCGGTTTATTAGGTACACCACCCTCTTCAGGAAAATGGTTCTCTCCTACAGACAGTGAGTCACGTGACCATAGCTTGCTATATAAAGTAGACAGACAGGCATCAAGCATTAAGTTATGGTTCGATTGAACTTCAGAATGGGCAAAACTAATGACCTAAGCGACTTTGAGCGTGGTATGATCGTCAGTGCCAGGCACGCTGGTTCCAGTATCTTAGAAACGTCTGGCCTCCTGTGCTTTTCACGCACGACAGTGTCTAAAGTTGATCGAGAATCGTATGACAAACAAAAAAACATGCGGGCAACAAATAGGCAAATAACGGCGCAGTGCCACAGTGGTGTGCAGAACGGCATCTCGGAACGCACAGCTGGTCGATCCTTGTCATGGGTGAGCTATTGCAGCAGACGACCACGCCGAGTTCCACTCATATCCGCTAAAAGCAAGAAGTGGCTCCAGAGAGCATGCGATCATCAAAATTGGACGATTGAGGAGTGGAAAAGCATTGCCTGGTCTGACGAATCCCGTTCACTGTTGCATAATGCTTATGGCAAAGTCAAGATTTGGTATAAGCAGCATGATTTCATGACCCCATCCTGTCTGGTGTTAACGATACAGGCTGGTGGCAGTGGTGTGCTGGTGAGGATATTTTCCTGGCACACGTTAGGTCTCTTGAAACATTGGGTTCCACGACCCAAATAATTCAGGCTGTTCTGTAGGCAAACCGGGGTCCAACCCGGTACTAGATGGGTGTACTTAATAAAATGGCCACTGAGTGTATGTTGAATCAATGCATCAAGTGTGTGAGCTTCATGAATATAAGAAGTCAGGGCAGGCCTAGCCCCACAAGTTTGTCATGTATACAGTTAATAACTGTAAGCACAGTTATTTTAACCATAACATTGTAGAAGCCTACCAGCCGCAAGATGGCGCTATTATTCCTTTTACTGTGTTTGTCTTCTTACATCCGACTTTAATGTGGTCATCCGATAATACACTCACGTCCCCCATGGACCGGCTCGTACGTAAAACATCCTTCATTCAGGATGCGTCGGTTTCCTCCTTAACTCAGGTTAATGGGTCAGTGGGAAATTGTATACGGTCTTAATAAAACACAATTTTCCCCGCCCGTTTTCTGATTTTCTGACAACTCCTGGGTGTTACACACAGCGTCCGTTTACCCCTGTCTGAATGCGCACCACAACATCAGGAAGTAGTATTAGCCACTGTTGCATGGTGGTGGAAAATGTTTTATTAAGACAGTATACATATTTTGCCCGTTTTCTTTTCCCACTGACAAGCCATTAAATCGAGTTAAGGAGAAAACCAACGCCTTTTCAGCCTTGAATGGAGGATGTTTTATGTACGAGCCGGTCCATGGGGGGGGACAGGTGTATTACCGGCTGGGCTCACTGTGTCGACACCTAGAGGTCGTACAACATCAGGAAGAACTATGCACTCTAAGGGTCTCTGCGCTAGAGAAGCATTGGAATTAGAGGTCAACTGCCCCTAAAAACTTCTCGTTTTGAAAACGACATATGTGGCATTGATATGAGTCAAAACATTTATTATAGTGTCAAAATTGACTACAAAGTGTAAATAGGATCATTTGGCAAGTGTCTTCACTGCCATTTTTAACCTGTCCCTGACCAAGTCTGTAATACCTGCATGTTTCAAGCTGACCACCATAGTCCCTATGCCCAAGAACGCCAAGGCAACCTGCCTAAATGACTACCAACCTGTGGCACTCTGTAGCCATGAAATGCTTTGAAAGGCTGGTCATGGCTCACATCAGCACCTTCATGATAAACCCTAGACCCGCATCCTACAGATTGTTGGTCAATTTCTTCAACCAATGATCAATTCTATATAATTATCGAACATACATTAGTAATGGAAAGCAAACACTCTGTTTAAGTATTAAAATGATCCTTTAGTAATACAATTGTAGGCAGAAGTTGGTACAGAGTACAGTATATGATAGCTCTCCCCAGGTTCTGCAAAATGACTAAGACATCCTGTAACTCATAGCCTCTTCCAGTCCTCCTTGTGTGAGTTTGCCTGTCAACAACATTATAATAAATCTAACCTCCACCTGACAGCAGCAACCATCTTCTCAGCAATTAAAAGCTCAGAAGTGGGTTTGACCGAAACTTGATCTTTCATCACAAGTATAGGTTCATAACAAGGTGAACGAGTCCAAGCATCTTCTGACCGGTGGCTGTTTTCATCAGGCCTGCGGCAGCCTTGTTCTCAGAAAAGCAGTCGTATTCTCAGAACCTCAGATAGCCAGGTGGGGTCCAGACAGGAGGAGTATGTATGAACGTAGGAGGTTTCCGCCTTCTGATATTGTCTCAAGGGCACAACACTCAAACAGGTGTTAATACACACACAGAGATCTCAGAGAAGAGAAGACCTTACAGTTAATCATAACACAATTTGTTAACCCTTTAAAAGGTATGAGGCCTTGGTTTAACCCTCTTCAAGAGCCACAGATGACGCAATCTCAATTGCACTCCACACTGCCCTTTCCCACCTGGACAAAAGGAACACCTATGTGAAAGTGCTGTTCATTGACTACAGCTCAGCGTTCAACACCATAGTGCCCTCAAAGCTCATCACTGAGCTAAAGACCCTGGGACTAAACACCTCCCTCTCCAACTGGATCCTGGACTTCCTGACGGGCCACCCCCCTGGTGGTAAGGGTAGGCAACTTCACATCTCCACGCTGATCCTCAACACGGGAGCCACTCAGGGGTGTGTGCTTAGTCTCCTCCTGTACATCCTCGACTGTGTGGCCAAGCATGATTCCAACACCATCATTAAGTTTGCTGACGACACGGTGCTGGAAGGCCTAATCACCTACAACAATGAGAGCCTATAGGGATGAGGTCAGATACCTGTCAGTGTGGTGCCAGGACAACAACCTCTCCTTCAACGTGATCAAGACAAAGGATTGACAGTCCAGGCAGGCTACTTTAGGAAACGTTCTGAATGAACATATAGGCCTGTAGAGAATCCACAAACTCACACACACAAACCGGTAAAAGGACCCTTTAATCAAAGCCACCAGCGTATGTCAGACACTAGCAAATATTTCTCCTTTCCTTAAAACGTAGGGTAACTTGGGAAAACCACTTTGTCACAATTTTTTTGAACCCTTTCCCTGGATGCAAGTAGTGTTGATCAACAAAAAAATGTTTCTGTGTCACTCCATCAAAACGATTTTGAGGTACAATGATGTAATATTTTGTCATTCAGAAAGATTTATTTATATATGTAACGGATGTGAAACCGCTAGCTAGTTAGCGGTGGTGCGCACTAAATAGCGTTTCAATCGGTGAAGTCACTTTCTCTGAGACCTTGAAGTAGTGGTTCCCCTTTGACGCCTACTCATTCAAGGGGTTTTCTTTATTTTGACTATTTTCTACATTGTAGAAGAATAGTGAAGACATCAAAACTATGAAATAACACATGGAATCATGTAGTAACCAAAACAGTGTTAAACAAATTACACTACAGTACAGATGCATGATGAAATTCATTACCACAATTCTGTTACTGGGTGTAGGTCCACTTCACTTCAATAACCAAAATATTTTTTCCCAAACCAAAGGTTTCATATAATAGCTGACACTTCATTCCATCTGCAGACATATTTGTATCATAATTCTGAGCAGATTTAAGATTTTTGAGGGAAAACTTGGTCATGCAAAAAACTGAGAATGTCCCGAAAGTCTGTTACCTAACTTTGCATCTGCACAGTTCTTCCAGTAAATGCGTTTTTGTAAACATGTCTGTGTTAATTCTATTAAAAGTAGGCCTTGTTCATAGAGTTGTATGATTAGTTTAACTTTGAAATAAATGTTTTTGTTTGGCATTTTGTGTGAAAAAAATCAATCTCAGTGGAAATCCATTACCATGGTTTACGGTAGTAGACCTACCTTCCATGTCGCTAAACAGTCACAGGACGGTTTGCTAGTGATATGCAGATAGACCTTTTCATCGGTCTATAACATGGGGGCAGGCCTATCCTTATTGCAGTTTTGAAATCTAATCCTGTGAATTTTTCCTTTCAGATGTAAACAATGGTTAAATAATTGTCATCGATCTGACTTGGAGCCAAAAACCCCTGAGGAGTTACACAATTCCTTCCAAATTTGTGCAAATCATTTTGACCCTTCCTTGATTTGTCGTGACGTAAGTATTATTATTTACTGAAGAGACCAGTTATCAAGGGCTGAGAATTGCCAGGGACCTAGCAATAATATATTATCACGATACTTAGGTGCCTATACGAGTAATATTGCAACGCTCCCAATTCTATATATATTGCAATTCGATCCTGCAATTTGATCTTGCAAACATATTGATGCAAACAGAATATATTCTATCTTAATTCTGAGCAGATTAAGATTTTTTGGGGAAAACTTCTGCTCAATATCTGTCTGCTGCAGAGAGACGAGAGAGCATGAGAAAATTTGTTTTGATCAGTCATGGAAATAAGTGTTGAAAACATGTTATTGGCTCACTTTTTTTTAAAGATGGAGAACAAGCTATAGGAGGTACAACTGACTAACGCTACCTATGTTTGTTTGTTTTTTACAAATTGATGCCTGGAGTCAAAGTATTGATATAATATCGTCCAAAATAAAATTGTGATATGTAAATATAGATTTCCCCCCCATCACTAGTTACAGTGCATCCTGAAAGTATTCAGACCCCTTTTTCCACATTTTGTTAAGATACAGCCTTATTCTAAAATTGATTAATGAAAATGTTTCCTTCATCAATCTACACACAGTACCCCATAATGACAGTGAAAACAGGTTTTTAGAAATGTTTGCGAATGTATTAAAAATTAAAACAGATACCTTATTTACATAAGTATTCAGACCCTTTGCTGTGAGACTCAAAATTGAGCTCAGGTGCATCCTGTTTCCATTGATCATCCTTGAGAGGTTTCTACAACTTGATTGGAGTCCACTTGTGGTAAATACAATTGATTGGCATGATTTGGAAAGGCACACACCTGTCTATACAGTGGGGCAAAAAAGTATTTAGTCAGCCACCAATTGTGCATGTTCTCCCACTTAAAAAGAAGAGAGAGGCCTGTAATTTTCATCATAGGTACACTTCAACTATGACAGACAAAATGAGAGAGAAAAATCCAGAAAATCACATTGTAGGATTTTTTATGAATTTATTTGCAAATGATGGTGGAAAATAAGTATTTGGTCAATTACAAAAGTTTATCTCAATAGTTTGTTATATACCCTTTGTTGGCAATGACAGAGGTCAAATGTTTTCTGTAAGTCTTCACAAGGTTTTCACACACTGTTGCTGGTATTTTGGCCCATTCCTCCATGCAGATCTCCTCTAGAGCAGTGATGTTTTGGGGCTGTTGCTGGGCAACACAGACTTTCAACTCCCTCCAAAGATTTTCTATGCGTTTGAGATCTGGAGACTGGCTAGGCCACTCCAGGACCTTGAAATGCTTCTTACGAAGCCACTCCTTCGTTGCCCGGGCGGTGTGTTTTGGGATCATTGTCATGCTGAAAGACCCAGCCACGTTTCATCTTCAATGCCCTTGCTGATGGAAGGAGGTTTTCACTCAAAATCTCACGATACATGGCCCCATTCATTCTTTCCTTTACACGGATCAGTCGTCCTGGTCCCTTTGCAGAAAAACAGCCCCAAAGCATGATGTTTCCACCCCCGTGCTTCACAGTAGGTATGGTGTTCTTTGGATGCAACTCAGCATTCTTTGTCCTCCAAACACGACGAGTTGAGTTTTTACCAAAAAGTTATATTTTGGTTTCATCTGAACATATGACATTCTCCCCATCTTCTGGATCATCCAAATGCTCTCTAGCAAACCTCAGACGGGCCTGGACATGTACTGGCTTAAGCAGGAGGACACGTCTGGCACTGCAGGATTTGAGTCCCTGGCGGCGTAGTGTGTTACTGATGGTAGGCTTTGTTACTTTGGTTCCAGCTCTCTGCAAGTCATTCACTAGGTCCCCTGTGTGGTTCTGGGATTTTTGCTCACCGTTCTTGTGATCATTTTGACCCCACGGGGTGAGATCTTGCGTGGAGCCCCAGATCGGCAGGGTAGCTTAGTGGTTAGAGTGTTGGACTAGTAACCGGAAGGTTGCAAGTTCAAACCCCCGAGCTGACAAGGTACAAATCTGTCGTTCTGCCCCTGAACAGGCAGTTAACCCACTGTTCCTAGGCCGTCATTGAAAATAAGAATTTGTTCTTAACTGACTTGCCTAGTAAAATAAAAAAAATTGAGGGAGATTATCAGTGGTCTTGTATGTCTTCCATTTCCTAATAATTGCTCCCACAGTTGATTTCTTCAAACCAAGCTGCTTACCTATTGCAGATTCAGTCTTCCCAGCCTGGTGCAGGTCTACAATTTTGTTTCTGGTGTCCTTTGACAGCTCTTTGGTCTTGGCCATAGTGGAGTTTGGAGTGTGACTGTTTGAGGTTGTGGACAAGTGTCTTTTATACTGATAACAAGTTCAAACAGGTGCCATTAATACAGGTAACGAGTGGAGGACTGAGGAGCCTCTTAAAGAAGAAGTTACAGGTCTGTGAGAGCCAGAAATCTTGCTTGTTTGTAGGTGACCAAATACTTATTTTCCACCATAATTTGCAATTAAATTCATAAAAAATCCTACAATGTGATTTTCTGGAGAGAAAAAATCTCATTTTATCTGTCATAGTTGAAGTGTACCTATGATGAAAAGTACAAGCCTCTCATCTTTTTAAGTGGGAGAACTTGCACAATTGGTGGCTGACTAAATACTTTTTTGCCACACTGTATGAGGTCCCACAGTTGACCGTGCGTGTCAGAGCAAAAACCAAGCCATGAGGTTGAAGGAATTGTCCGTAGAGCTCCGAGAGAGAATTGTGTTGAGGCACAGATCTGGGGAAGGCTACCAAAAACTTCTGCTGCATTGATGGTCCCCAAGAACACTGGCCTCCATCATTCTGAAATGGAACAAGATTGGAACCACCAAGACTCTTCCTAGAGCTGGCTGCCTGGCCAAACTGAGCAATCAGGGGAGAAGGGCCTTGGTCAGGGAGGTGACCAAGAACCTGATGGTCACTCTGACAGCTCCAGAGTTCCTCTGTGGAGATGGTTGTCCTTCTGGAAGATTCTCATATCTCTGCAGCACTCCACCAATTAGGCCTTTTACCGCAGTAGAAGGCACATGTCAGGAACATCTCTGGAGAGACCTGAAAATAGCTGTGCAGCGACGCTCCCCATCTAACCTGACAGAGCTTGAGAGGATCTGCACAGTAATGGGAGAAACTCCCCAAATACAGGTTTGCCAAGCTTGTTGCGTCATACCCAAGAAGACTCGTGGCTGTAACCGCTGCCCAAGGTGCTTCAACAAAGCACTGAGTAAAGGGTTTGAATTCTTATGTAAATGTGATATTTCAGTTTTTTTTATTTTCTTAAGAAATGTGCAACATTTAAAAAAATAACTGTTTTTGATAGGTTATTATAGGGTATTTTGTGTGGATTGATGAGGGGGGAAAACTATTGAATCCATTTTAGAATTCGGCTGTAACGTAACAAAATGTGGAAAAAGTTGAGGGGTCCGTAAACTTTCCAAACGCACTGTATATTGCAAAAAAAAAACATTAATTTTACTTTTTCAATCAGTTATATTATTCAGGAATAGGGCGGAGTCTTGAGTTACAGATGACCTGTTCAGGTGGTGACTCATCTATGCATTAGCAAATAGAGCCTACATCCCAAACCCGGTCAATGGGTATGTCATACTATGGCTGACCCTGTAAAACGACAAATTTCACTGCACCTTGTATTATGTACATTGCTCTCAGAATAAAATATCTTGCACACTAGAAATAATGTCTTGTCACATGCTTAGGGGAATCAAAAACTATTGTAGAATAGGTTTCCCACATACTGTGTGACGTGATGTGTAAGTCATATAGACCTTTGTTGGGACTAACTTAATCATAATGCACTAGGTCTATCTGAAGACCACTAGTAGGTCTGTATTAGGTCATGCTTCTCCCTGTAGGTTCTTACTCAGGCATGCAAAAGAGTGGCATTGAAATTGTTATAATTATTTGCTTGTTTCTTTTCCAGAGCACTTTAAGAACATCCTTGAAAGAGGGTGCTATTCCAACCAGATTTGATTTTACAAGCCATTTGAACAAGCCATCAGGCCACAACCGGAATAAAAGAATAAGAGAACCTGTAAGTATTGTCACGTTTAAAACACACACGTGGTTTATAGTGTCCCTTATAAGGTCATGACCCTGAATGTTGTACCCAATATAGTCATCCTAACCTGATCTCAGTAAGTGTATAATCTGATACTATTGCATTAATTCCAGTTTACATCTAAGTATGTCTTTAATCCATTTAGGCTGAGGCAGAGCTTGCATCCTTGAAGAAAGCTAAAGGGGATTGGTTTGGTAAATCTATTTCTTCTCATTTGTTGTTTGTTTTACCATAAGAATAAAATATTTCCATATTTGGCCACTCGCTGCAAAATTATATCTATTTTCCTACCAGAAATTCTGTGTAATTGGGTAGCAACTAGTAGTGCATAGTAATGTGGTCTGTATTGTCATAGGCTTTATGTTAAGTTAGGAAAGTACACCTTTTGATAGGGTATTTGTAGAAACACTTTTTTTCAATTTCTTGTCCATGTTTTCTTCTTTACTACAGAAGATGATGCTCCATCTGAGGTGAAAGATAAGCCAGGAGAGAATAGCGCAACATGTGATTTACAGCAAGAGGAACAAAAGAGAGAGGATGTCGCTAACTCCAAAGCAAAGGAAATCCTTAAAGTCTACTTTAAGGAAACCCTTGCCTTCACTGGATTCAGCATAGGGAACGATGCAAACCCCAACACCGATGAACCGATGGGAGACCACAGAGGACAACAGTCTCTCAACCCCATCTGTGTTGAAAAAATCGACCAGAAAGAAGTCCTCCAGTTCAGCGAGGACCTCATGCGGGAGGAGATCCGGAACAGTTTGAGGTTGGCACGCTTTTTCTCCATCCTGCTTCAAGATGTGACAAACATCGAGGGAAAAGATCAGATCCCAGTTTTCATCAGGTCCGTCACTGTGGCAGGGTTCCCCCAGAAACACCTCATGGGTTTCCTGCCCTGTTATGCAGATGCTGAGGGCCTGTTTTACATGCTGCTCTCAGAAATTCGGAATAAGTGGGGGCTGCGGATGGAGCATTGTCGAGGACTTACCTACCTGACCACAGGTGGTTTATGTCAGAAAATGAAGGATCTCACCAGCAGGATTCTGCAGGAGTTTCCTCAGGTAGTGCTAGCACCTAGTGACCCATATGCCTTTAACATGTGGCTAATCCGCTCCATGCCCATACCTTATATCCAGAAGGTTGTGAACACAGTGGAGGAGGTCGCCAAAATAATTAGAGGATCCCCAGATCTTTGGGAAAGACTGGAGGTGAAAATCAAGTCTTCATACAGCCACCTTAAAGGTGAAGTGGACAGGATCATAGAGGCTTCCCAGAACACCTGGGAGTATGGTGTTGATGCCTTCCAGACCATGTTGGACATTCTTGAACCATTCCTCGCCTGCATCAACGAGGTGTGCTCGGCTGCGAACGCAGACACCGCTACTTGTGAGCAGATGGCCAAGCTCAAGCCGATCCTGAAGAACTTCAATTTCATTATCACCCTGGTTGTTCTGAAGAATACCCTCTGTTGCGTGAGTATCCTCAACCCGAGTCTCAGGGGAGCCATCAGCATCAGCAGCACCTTGCAGTACACAATCTCCAACGCCTTAAAGCTGGTCAACAAACATCTGCAGGAGATCGCAATATTCCACAGGAAGTGGTTTTCTGATGCAGTGGGCAGGGCTAAGAAGCTGGGAGTGGAGGTTGCTAGGCCGGATGAGAGCTCACCTGAGACTGGCGAGGCAGTTGCAACTGAAACCCCTCTGGAGGATTTCTACAGAGAGACTCTGAGCAGGCAGATCTTACAGTACCTTGTTGCGGAGGTAAAGAGGGTGTTCAGCACGGAGATGGTACGGATTCTGAGATGGCTCTCATTGGTGCCGTCTTACATGGCTGACCACAATTTCAGTATCCGCAGGGATAAAGTGGCGGACGCAAACTTGAACAACCTCGCTCGGCCCGACACGTTTTACGATGAGCTTGGTTGCTGGGAGGTGAAGTGGAGACATGCTAGCAAGCGGAGGATCCTGCCCACAACAGTGTTTGCAACATTGAAAATCCCAGACATTGCATTTTACCCAAATGTGCAGAGCCTGCTGAGAGTTTTGGGCACCATCCCCTGTGTGAACGCAGAGGCAGACGTGTATGGGCAGTACAACATGGTGCTGGAGCGGTACCAGTCTTACCTGAAAGCCACACCGGAGGATAAGAGACTGTGCAACATGGCATTTGTCTATGTCAATCAAGACGTGCACTTCAATGTGGAAGACATGGTTGAGTCCTATGTGGAGAAGCATATTGACATATTGCAGTTTTTGCATATGGTAAGTTTATTTAAATATAACAGTTATTGTGTTCTTGTTGTTTTTAAAGTCTTTGCGCCGCAATCAAATAAACTGAAGATTTCAAATAATTTGAAAAACTAAACTAAATTAAAGTACTGTAAGTGGATGTTGGATATTTCTTAACTTGTTTTCTTACTAATATTTGCATTTGTAGGTTTCAGTTACTGAACAAAAGCGTTATTTTGCTAATGCTTTTATTTTCTGTTCATAGGATGATGAGGTAATAGAGATGCAGCCTGACGCTGGTAAGGAAGTACAATTATTAATATAATAATTGTATAATATTTATTGCAGTATTGTGTAAATATCAAAACATTTATTAATTATTCCTTCTTGGCTCATGCTCTTCACTGCTTTATTTCAGAACCTGTCTCTGAGAATGATGGGAATCACACTCTAAAAGAGAATGTACAAGAAACACAAGAAGAACCACAGGACATACCCTCTGAGATGGAGACCGAGAGAGTGGGGCAACCGAATCTCCCAGCCACAGAAACTAATAAGGAGGCACTCAAATCTGCTCTGCAGGTTGCTGTGACAGCTGCATATAACAGCCAGAGCAGACAGCCTGGTGAGGCCTCTGCTGAACAGGATGGCGAGGTGGAAGACTCATTGAAGTATGTGTCGAAGTCTGAGATGGAAGAAGTTCTCAGAGTATGCGAGGATGCTGTCAGGGAGGGAATTCTTGTGGAGGTGGGCACTTCCTTTTTCTCTCTGTTCATCGACCGCGTTGTGAAGTTAGGGGAGAAAAAACATCTTCCTCTCTTCCTCAGGTTTGTGGACAGTTTTGATGTCATGCGATTGGAGCTCATGGGATTTCTGGATGTGGATCTTGACTGTGATGCCATGTCAGAGCGCATATTGGAAATTGTCACCAAAGAGTGGCATCTCGATTTGTGTTACTGCAGAGGTCAGGCCTACCTAGGATCTGGTGATGTCTCCTACAAGCTGAAAGCATTTGCCTGCAAAATCCAAGAAAAGTACCCCCTTGCAATATGCACACACTGCTCTTGTTACTCATTTAACATATGGTGGTCAAAATCCACCCCTGTGTCATCAGTCAAACGGGCCCTGGATGTTTTTGAAGAGGTTTTGATGTTTTTTGGGAGCATGCCTATGCTTGAGAAACAACTGGATCATGTCATTGCATTTGGTCTTAGGGAAAGCTATGAAAAGGTTCAAGAATTGCAGGGGAAGTTCTGTACCGTCTGGCAGGAGAAGCACGATTCCTATGAAGTTTTTGTGCAGATGCTGGAGCCCCTTGTCGAATGTTTGGAGAAAATCAAGAGCAACCCACAGAGGTGGAAATCCTCATTCTCTCTAAAAGCTGGAGCACTGCTGCGTTTGATAAGGGACTTTGATTTTATTGTGCCCATGGTAGCCCTGAAGAACACCTCGTCCTTCACCAGGGAACTGAGTGCAGGACTCCAGAAGGATCATTTCAGCGCAGCATCCCAACTCTGCCAGATCAGTGGTATAGTGGCTACTCTTAACAGGGTCAAAACAAACATCAAAGTATTTCACCAGAATTGGTTTGATGAAGCTTGTGCGCTCGCCCAGAGTCTAGGTGTGCAGATAAAAGTGCCTGATAATTCCTCTGCGTCCAGGGATAGCATGATGAAACCAGCTCTGTATTACAAAGATGCACTAAGTGTACCCCTAGTGGACAACCTCACCAATGCTGTTAAGGATCATTTCTCTGAGGACCACAAGGAGGCCCTAAACTTCCTCTCCCTGGTTCCCTGCTCTGTGACTGTGAGTTACATGTTTGAGATCCTGAGGTCAAAGCCTCCTCTCTACGCCAGTGATCTGCCTGACTCCGACAACTTCTTCACCGAGTTGTGCTGCTGGAGGGTGAAGTGGAAGACCAAAGTTGCATCCGTGACCATCCCAGACACCATCTTTCAGACTCTCCGTCTGCCACTTATGCAGTACTTTGGGAACATCAACACACTGCTGAGGATCATGTCTGTGCTACCCAGCACAGTACTGGAGAACTGTGGGGAAGTGATGCGCCACAAGATGTTCCAGGAATACCTGAGGAACACCAGCCCCAAGGACAGGTCCCCATGTCTGGCCATGCTGCAGGTGGGAACCAACTTCAGCAGAGATCTGGACCGGATGGTGACTAAGTGCTTGAAGGTCACTCCCCAGGCTTTAGAGGGCATCTGCTTGGTAAGTTTTCGCTGTTGAAATAAATGTCCATGATTATTACTTTGTCTAATACTTTAAACCTATGTAGTCTTTCAGAGCAGCCTATACTGAAATGTTGTCATTTAAAAATAAATGATTTCCTTTTAATGTCTTTTTATTTGACGTTTTTTAGGATAAAGAATCCAAAAGTCTGATGAAGAACTCTGAAGCCAACATGGAAGGTATGTTATAGAAAATATTTGTTACAATGAATCCCCATGTGACTATGTAATTGTAAGGTACTAAATATGTAATAACACTTACCATTTAGTATGTCGGTAATAGTATGTCATTTAGTATGTCGGATGGACCTAGATTTTGTCAAGTGACTAAATGAATTAACTCTCTCTGATAGAAAATTATAGAACTTGAACTGAGTAAATTGAATTCAATAATTTACCTTGTATATTTTCAGTCGATCATGGCAAAGATGGAACAGAGGACCTTGAGAATCAGTCTTCTGACAAGAAAGAGAACCAGGAAATGAAAGCGGTGGATGAGAATGGGCACACTGGAGATAATCGACAGAGTTTGGAAATGGTTTTCAGACTGGCTGCACGTCTAGGGAAAAAGAAGTGCCAGCTCTCCGAACTCTCCAAAGAAGATCAAGTCCTTCTCATCCAGGATCTCGGCCTGTGCCACTGGTTTGGAAGAGATGGCAAGTTCACGCTTAACGTAGGAGAGGAGGAAATGGTAGAGCTTCTCACAAAATCCATCAGGGAAGTCATACTCTTAGAAATACAGGAGTCCCCCTTCTTTTCTCTTATCACAGATAAACCTGTTGTAATTGCTAATAAGAGCTATCTGCCTGTCTTTGTCAGATATGTTGGGGAATGCGCCCCCAAGGTAGAGCTCATTGGTTTTTTGCGATTTTTTGAAACCTGTGACGTTGATGTTCAAGTCAAGAATCTTTCAGCAACTATAACCGAAGATTGGGGATTGCCGATGAGTCAGTGTCGTGGACAAGCATTCATGCGCATGGGCTCAGGTTGTCACAGCCTGAAGAAGATGTCTTTGGAGTTCCTCGAGAGCTATCCTCTGTCTGTCATCACACCCAGTGAGTCTTGTGGTCTTGCCTGTTGGCTAGCAGGAAGTGTACACTGCCCACCTGTCACAAAGATGCTGGGAATTGTGGAAGATCTTCTACTGTTCTTTGACCAGTCACCTGGACTGGAGGCAGAGCTAGCACAGGCCGTGGATGGGTTACTGAATACACCTCGGGAGGCCTTGGAGGAGATTCCAGAAACCTGTTGCTCCAGGTGGAAGAAGAGGGAGGACTTTTTTGATCTCCTAGTCGACACATTGGAGGGAGTCTTGAGTTGCCTGGATTCAGTTAGTTCCAGCGCCACAGGCAATATGTCACTACATGCACAGGTCCTCGCCACTGCTTTGAGAGAGAGGGATTTTGTCGTCACACTTGTGATCCTGAAGAACGCATGTTCTCCTCTTCGAAACTGCAGCACTGTTTTCCGCTGTGGTAACCCTGCTGACATCATCTGTGAGGTGGAGAAGATCGTACCAATTATAGAGACACTGAACAAGATGTTGGAGAACATAAGCACTGTACACACACCTTGGTTTGAAGAGGCATTCCAACTAGCATCCAAGGTGGCCCCTCAGCAAGTATGTTTCCCAGAGGAAGCTAACTCTTATGAGTCTCCAGAGGTGTACTACAGGGACAACTTTAGTGTTCCTGTACTGCGCTGCCTCATTGACGAAATGAAGTACAACTTCTCTGACAGTCATTTGAAAGCCTTGAAGCTCCTGTCTCTTCTTCCCACCTGCAATCCACAGCCCATTTCAGAGCCAATCCGCGCAGAGTCCACAGACAAGCTATACAGTCTCTACCTGTCTGACCTCCCTGATCCTGACACAGTAGAGCAGGATATCAGTAACTGGGCCACAGTGTGGAAAGAGAAATATCAGGACATGTCACCACCAGCTTCTATCTCTGAGATACTGCTTCACCCAGAATCTCAAAGCCATCCCACAGTGACAATGCTGCTCAGACTGGTGGCTGTTCTACCGAGTGTCAGTATGGAGTGGGACCTGATGAAGACCACCCTGAACTCCATGAGGGCTCTGCTGAAGAACACTGTCTGCAAGGGCAGCAAAACCGACACCGTGATGCTTCTCATGCATTACCCAACTGTTCAAAGACTAAGGGAGGTCATTGAGAAGTGCATCGAAGTTGACCCAGAAAGCATCCCATGTCTTGAGCAGGTAAATTAAAAGCAATACTCATTCTAGCATTCCAAAGCTGATGTTTTAAGGACTGATTTTATTGATACACTGGTTTTTGTCTGCATAGAAAAGTCTTGGACGGGCCACTTAAGTGTTTTTTTTTGTTGGGCCGCCTATATCCAAACGGAAAAAAATAAATCTATATGCAGTACCAGTCAAAATCTTGGACACACCTACTCTTTCCAGGTTTTGTCTTTATTTTTACTATTTTCTACATTGTAGAATAATAGTGAAGAGATCAAAACTGTGAAATAACACACATGGAATCATGTAGTAACCAAAAAAGTATTAAACAAATCAGAATATTTTATATTTGAGATTCTTCAAAGTAGCCACCCTTTGCCTTGATGACAGCTTTGCACACTCTTGGCATTCTCTCAACCAGCTTCATGGGGTAGTCACCTGGAATGCATTTCAATTAACAGGTGTGCCTTGTTAATTTGTGGAATTTCTTTCCTTAATTCATTTGAGCCAATCCGTTGTGTTGTGACAAGGTAGGGGTGGAATACAGAAGATGCCCTATTTGGTAAAAGACCAAGTCCATATTATGGCAAGAACTGCTCAAATAAGCAAAAAGAAACAACATTCCATCATTACTTTAAGACCTGAAGGTCAGTCAATCCTGAAAATGCCAAGAACTTTGAAAGTTTCTTCAAGTGCAGTTGCAAAAACCATCAAGCGCTATGATGAAACTGGCTCTCATGAGGACCGCCACAGGAAATTAAGACCCAGAGTTACCTCTGCTGCAGAGGATATGTTCGTAAGTTACCAGCCTCAGAAATTGCAGCCCAAATAAATGCTTCACAGAGTTCAAGTAACAGATACATCTCCACATCAGCTGTTCAGAGGAGACTGTGAATCAGGCCTTCTTGGTCGAATTGCTGCAACGAAACCACTACTAAAGGACACCAATAAGAAGACCAAGAAACACGAGCAATGGACACTAGACCGGTGGAAATCTGTCCTTTGGTCTGGTCTGATGAGTCCAAATGTGAGATTTTTACTTCTAACTGCTGTGTCTTTGTGAGATTAGGTGAACGGATAATCTCTGCGTGTGTGGTTCCCACCGTGAAGCATGGAGGAGGTGGTGTGATGGTGTGGGGTTGCTTTGCTGGTGACACTGTCAGTGATTTTATTTAGAATTCAAGGCACACTTAACCAGCATTGCTATCACAGCATTCTGCAGCGATACGCCAGTCCCGCTATGCGTGAACCAGATGGGATATCATTTGTTTTTCAACAGGACAATGATCCAACACACCTCCAGGCTGTGTAAGGGCTATTTGACCAAGAAGGAGAGTGATGGAGTGCTGTATCAGATGACCTGACCTCAAGCCAATTGAGATGGTTTCGGATGACTCGGACCGCAGAGTGAAGGAAAAGCAGCCAACAAGTGTTCAGCGTATGTGGGAACTCCTTCAAGACTGTTGAAAAGCATTTCAGGTGAAGCTGGTTGAGAGAATGCCAGGCGTGTGCAAAGGGTGGCTACTTTGAAGAATAGTTTCACTTTTGTGGTTACTACATGATGTACTATTTCATAGTGTTGATTACTTCACTATTATTCTACAATGTAGAAAATAGTCTAAATAAATAAAAACCCTGAAATGAGTATGAGTGTCCAAACTTTTGATATATACAGTGAGCACCATAATTCATTGGACAGTGATCTTTTTTGTTGTTGTTATTTTGGTTCTGTACTCTAGCACTTTGAGTTTGAATGGATACAATGACAATTAGGGTGAAGAGCAGACTGTCAGCTTTAATTTGAGGGTATTTTCATACATATCGGCTGAACCATTTAGAAATCATAGAAGCTTGTATACATAGTCCCCGCCATTTACGGGCATCAAAAAGCATTGGACAGTTTAACATATTGTAGAATAAAGTATCAATTGTTAATATTTGGTCGCATATCCTTTGCATGCAATGACTGCTTGAAGTATGCGATGCATCGACATCACCAGACGCCGGGTATCTTCCCTGGTGATGCTCTGCCAGGCCTGTACTGCAGCCATCTTCAGTTCCTGGGACTTCTTGCCTTCAGTCTCCTCTTCAGCATGTAAAATGCATGTTCAATTGGATTCAGATGCGGTGATTGACTCGGCCAGTCAAGGATTTTCCACTTTTTGGCCATCAAAAACCCCTTCGTTGCTTCGTTGCAGTATGTTTAGGGTCATTGTCTTGTTGCACGATGAAGTGCCGTCCAATGAGTTTGGAGGCTAAAGAGAGAGCACAGTGGTCTTCCTCAGTCTACCGGGTCTTTTGACATAATTGAGTTCACCGGTTGTTGTTTTTTCTTGTTAATGATGAACCAAACTGTTGACTTGGGCATGCCCAGGGTTTTTGCAATGTTCCTGATTGATTGATTTTCATTTCTGAGCCCTATTACGGCCAGCTTCATTTGCATCGACACTGCTGTCTTCCTCATGTTGTCACACCCCAACAACAACCTCCAAAGGCAATAGGAAAGTCTATAATCAATACTATTCGTCAACAGCTCATTCACTAACAACAAAAATGAATACACCTGCCTAACAACACACATCTGTGAAGCCAATTCAACAAATACTTGTAGTACCTTAAAATGGGGGGACCATGTACAAAAGGTGCTGTCATTTCTAAACGGTTCAGCCGATATGTATGAAAATACCCTTAAATTAAAGCCGACAGTCTGCACTTCATTGTCATTGTATCGTTTCAAACTCAGTGCTCGAGTACAGAACCAAAATAACACAAAAAAATAATCACTGTCCAATGAATTATGGTGCTCACTGTGTGTGTGTGTGTGTGTGTGTGTGTGTGTGTGTGTGTGTGTGTATGTGTATATATATATATATATATATATATATATCACACACACACACAGTGGGGCAAAAAAGTATTTAGTTAGCCACCAATTGCGAAAGTTCTCCCACTTCAAATAATGAGAGGCCTGTAATTTTCATCATAATTACACTTCAACTATGACAGACAAAATGAGAAGGAAAAAAATTCAGAAAATCACATTGTAGGATTTTTTATGAATTTATTTGCAAATTATGGTGGAAAATAAGTATTTGGTCAATAACAAGTTTATCTCAATACTTTGTTATATACCCTTTGTTGGCAATGACAGAGGTCAAACGTTTTCTGTAAGTCTTCACAAGGTTTTCACACACTGTTGCTGGTATTTTGGCCCATTCCTCCATGCAGACCCCATCTAGAGCAGTGATGTTTTGGGGCTGTTGCTGGGCAACATGGACTTTCAACTCCCTCCAAAGATTTTCTATGGGGTTGAGATCTGGAGACTGGCTAGGCCACTCCAGGACCTTGAAATGCTTCTTATGAAGCCACTCCTTCGTTGCCGGGCGGTGTGTTTGGGATCATTGTCATGCTGAAAGACCCAGCCACATTTCATCTTCAATGCCCTTGCTGATGGAAGGAGGTTTTCACTCAAAATCTCACGATACATGGCCCCATTCATTCTTTCCTTTACACGGATCAGTCGTCCTGGTCCCTTTGAAGAAAGACAGCCCCAACGCATGATGTTTCCACCCCCATGCTTCACAGTAGGTATGGTGTTCTTTGTCCTCCAAACACGACGAGTTGAGTTTTTACCAAAAAGTTATATTTTGGTTTCATCTGACCATATGACATTCTCCCCATCTTCTTCTGGATCATCCAAATGCTCTCTAGCAAACTTCAGACGGGCCTGGACATGTACTGGCTTAAGCAGGGGGACACGTCTGGCACTGCAGGATTTGAGTCCCTGGCGGCGTAGTGTGTTAGTGATGGTAGGCTTTGTTACTTTGGTCCCAGCGGTTCTGGAATTTTTGCTCACCGTTCTTGTGATCATTTTGACCCCGCTGGGTGAGATCTTGCGTGGAGCCCCAGATCGAGGGAGATTATCAGTGGTCTTGTATGTCTTCCATTTCCTAATAATTGCTCCCACAGTTGATTTCTTCAAACCAAGCTGCTTACCTATTGCAGATTCAGTCTTCCCAGCCTGGTGCAGGTCTACAATTTTGTTTCTGGTGTCCTTTGACAGCTCTTTGGTCTTGGCCATAGTGGAGTTTGGAGTGTGACTGTTTGAGGTTGTGGACAAGTGTCTTTTATACTGATAACAAGTTCAAACAGGTGCCATTAATACAGGTAACGAGTGGAGGACAGAGGAGCCTCTTAAAGAAGAAGTTACAGGTCTGTGAGAGCCAGAAATCTTGCTTGTTTGTAGGTGACCAAATACTTATTTTCCACCATAATTTGCAAATAAATTCATAAAAAATCCTACAATGTGATTTTCTGGATTTTTTTTCTTCTCATTTTGTCTGTCATAGTTGAAGTGTACCTATGATGAAATTTACAGGCCTCATCTTTTTAAGTGGGAGAACTTGCACAATTGGTGGCTGACTAAATACTTTTTTGCCCCACTGTATATATATCTATCTCACACACACACACACAAAACATTTGTTTTCCTTTGGGGTGGGGGGTGATTAATTATTTTTGTGTAAAATTAAACCACAGATATAAAGTATGTAGAAAGGATAATGGACCTGTACATTTTGAAGTAAGTTCGTCTTTGAGAACAAATCACCAAAGTAAAAGCATGACAGTCAGGGGGATTCTAAAATTTTAACTCCAGAGTATTTGTCATGGGGCCCCCATAGATTTAGTTTTGTTTGAATCGTTTTTTTTGTGGAATTGCATGTCATTTGCTTTAAAACGGCTACATTTTGTCACTGCGGCCAACAGGAGGGCCTCCTAAAATTTGCGGTCATCGACCACACCATTTGCCAGGCCCGTGGCCACGCCACCACCTAAGCCCCATTTTGATCCAAAAAATCCCTGGTATAGATATGCATACAATTATTTTATTCATGAATTGTCCGTTTTACAAACAGACAGATAATAACAGTAAACAATACAGCAAGATCACCCCCCCTATCCCCTGGCAAAGGAGATATGCATAGCAAATAAATGTGTTTTAAATGTACTCAATTTTGTTATGTAATTTAGGTGAAGAAACAAATGAAAGGTCTGAAGCTGGAAAGTGGTAAGTGAATGCTTAAATCATGAAGATTCATCATGACATTCTACATGAACCATGTAATAGTGTGAAAATAAAGGCAAGAGGGGTGTTTATTTAACTGTGTGTGTGTGTTTAGATTTCAGAGCTTTTGATGTAAACCCTGATGAGAGACATGAACAGACAGTTGAGGAACACCAAGCTGATATGGCAGAACAACCCCTTGCAGGAGAGTTGCAAGAGGAGGACGGCGTGCTGATGGCGGAGGACGGCGTGCTGATGATGGAGGACGGTGTGCTGATGGCGGAGGACGGCGCGGCAATGGTGGCGGAGGACGGCGCGGCAATGGTGGCGGAGGACGGCGCGGCGCTGGTGGCGGAGGACGGCGCGGCGCTGGTGGCGGAGGACGGGGTGGGGGGCGGCGCGGCACTGGTGGCGGTGGACGGCGCGGCGCAGGAGGGCGTCGGCGTGGCGCAGGAGGGCGTGGCCCAGGTGCAGGAGGGTGTGGCCCAGGTGCAGGAGGGTGTGGCCCAGGCGCAGGAGGGTGTGGCCCAGGCGCAGGAGGGTGTGGCCCAGGCGCAGGAGGGTGTGGCCCAGGCGCAGGAGGGTGTGGCCCAGGCGCAGGAGGGTGTGGCCCAGGCGCAGGAGGGTGTGGCCCAGGCGCAGGAGGGTGTGGCCCAGGCGCAGGAGGGTGTGGCCCAGGCGCAGGAGGGTGTGGCCCAGGCGCAGGAGGGTGTGGCCCAGGCGCAGGAGGGCGTGGCCCAGGCACAGGAGGGCGTGGCCAAGGGGCAGGCGCAGGGCGGCGTCGCGCAGGCGCAGGACAGAGTCTCCCAGGGGCAGGCGCAGGACGGAGTCTCCCAGGGGCAGGCGCAGGACGGAGTCTCCCAGGGGCAGGCGCAGGACGGAGTCTCCCAGGGGCAGGCGCAGGACGGAGTCTCCCAGGGGCAGGCGCAGGACGGAGTCTCCCAGGGGCAGGCGCAGGACGGAGTCTCCCAGGGGCAGGCGCAGGACGGAGTCTCCCAGGGGCAGGCGCAGGACGGAGTCTCCCAGGGGCAGGCGCAGGACGGAGTCGCCCAGGGGCAGGCGCAGGATGGTGTTGTAATGGTAGAGGACAGGGTCGTAGGTCAGAGGCAGGCTATGTCTTTCTATGACCCACCTGTGCGTGAGGAAATACTTAAGGAACTCTGGGACTCACAGTTCTTTACAATAATAACGGAACAGGCGGTTGAGATTGAGGGACAGCTCTATGTCCCCCTGTGCATCAGGTACTTGGACAAACAGGACACTCAATGCGAGGAGACTGTAGCTTTCATCCCGTTCAGCCAGGACACTGCTGTCTTGGCTGATGCTATTGAAACAGCCCTATCAGAGAAATGGGGGCTCAATATGGCATACTGTAGAGGGCAAGCTTTGCTAAGTGTTGGTGAGGTAGGGTCTCGGATGAGGGCTGTATCTGCTGTAATAGCCCAGAAATACCCCCTGGCCATGCAAATGGTCAGCTCTGCTGTGTCTCTGAATGTGTGGCTAGCCAGGTCATCTCCTGCAGTGGCAGCAGCAGACTGTGCAGTGTCTGTAGAAAACATGTTACAGTGGCTCACAGAGGATGCAGAACGACAGATCAAACTGGAAGAGGTGATCATTGCCATATTCCAACATGATGAGGGGAAGGGTAATGAGCTTAGGGACAAGCTTATTAAGAACTGGGAGAAGAGTCATGATATGCATGATTTGATGGTAGAGCTCCTGGAGGTAGTCATGCTGTGCTTGAATGAGCTGAAAAGTGAGGAGAGTAGCTTAGGCAGTGGCCAAGCACTGCTTTACTTCGATAAAGTCAGACGTTTTGAGTTCATCTTCACGGCTGTCGTGCTGAAGAATGTCCTGAGCTCGACCAAAAAGCTGAGCCAATCTCTTCAAGGAAAACCCCTAGATGTGTTGCTAGCTATGAATAGCTTGCCCGATCTCCTAACTTCCCTCAATGAATTGAAGAGCGATATCGACACACATCACAAGGCTTGGTTCAAGGAAGCTGTCTCTTTAGCTTCCAAGCTGCAGATAACGTTGTTGCACTCTGCGCTGCTAGAACCCCTGAGTCAGTTTTACAAAATGGCGGTGAGTCAGAAGGTGATAGAGCACTCCATTGCTGAGGTCAGTGAGTTCTTCACAGAGAAGGTCCTCAGTACCCTGAGGTGCCTGGAGATTGTGCCTTACGCCATGTCGAAGCTAGAAAACAGCAGTGTAAATGCTCACGTTTTCCGCATGTACAAAGATGACATGCCTGACCTGGTCTCACTCCCAACAGAGATGAAGTCTTGGAGAGAGAAGTGGTTGGATCCCATGTCCGGGTATCTTCCAGCCACTGTGCTCGACACTCTGAAGGCATCAGACATTAGGAGCTTTAGTAACATTGAAACCCTCCTAAGACTCCTGGTCATCCTACCATTTTCCCGGAGGGAGAGTACCTTCAGGCAGGGAAAGAGAAGCCTCCAGGGGTTCATACAACAGGAGACCAGGTCTCTTTCTGAACTTCATCCTCTGTAAATAAGTTGGTGTTCCCTCAAGCTCTTATTAGCATAAAGCTGGTTTCTGAGTTGGTGTCCTATACTGCTGACCCACTGTACCCTTGAGTAAATGTCCAACCTAATTTAGGTCTCAATAAACATTTTAACTTACTAGAAGACATTTCCCTGTATACATGAATGATCTAAATCTTTTGGTCATTTTATTCATTGTTTTTTATTATAACATTTTTGTTTTAAGTTGTTTGGATAATTGTACTGCCTAATGGGACCAATGTCTTGACAAAAAAAGCAATGCTCACCTGAGGGTTACCAATGCTTGTGTGCCTTTATGCAAAACTAACAGTCAACCCCATGAATCATAAAAATACAGATGTCTGAAAATGACAGTCCCATCAGGCTTTTTGAAATAACTTGTTTTTGTCAGCACCAAATAACATTGGACTGAATTTAAGAATCACTTGCATCAATTCACTGTCAATAAGTTGTATCATTCTCTTCCTTGGCACAAATAGAAATGGTTAGTTCAATCATGTAGATGTATTTTATGATGGTTTCTTGTCTAGGAGAGTTCATTTTCTGTAAAGAATTCTCCAAATACTGTCTCCTTAAGAGTTCAACATTTCATATATATTTGTCAAAAAATGAAAATAAAATTCTAAAAAGACTCAATGTTCTTATTGTATGACTTCACATTGCTGTAGCAGGCATATCATCGTGAGTAAATCAATGTTCAAAGCAGTCACAAGAGGGCGACATTATTTTGGCAATTAATTTGGAATATATTAAGAGTCCCCTTTATTGATCAAGAACATGTTTGATTATAAAGCATATTTTATTTAAATAATTATTTTTTTTTAAATTGGGGGGGTGGGGGGTGGACTTGCAGCTGACTGCTCTGTTGAGGATTGGAGAATGTAAGCATTGCCACACCTTTTGATATGGGATCCAAAGCCAAATAAACCATGAAGCTTGTTCTTTATCTTACCGATTTGTAATCTTAATGGGAAATCTCAAACATGAAGACAAATCTCAAACATATGAACTGGTCTAGACAATAACAAAAGGAAGTATCTCATCTCATAATTGCTTATTGTGCAGTAGGCCTATGCACTTCCAACTTTTTCCTCCCATTGGTTGCTTTTGATTCTTCACTTTCTACAAATTTGAATTGCTCCCACTGTCGGGGTAAATATCTTAAATGTTGAATGGTGGGGGTGATTTTATTTTTTTACACTCCCTCTTGTCTGATTTGTAACACATCCTTAGCCTAGTCTCTGGACTGGGCATCAATCACTGGGGTATTGTTTTCAAGCTGATGTCTTCAAATCTTGAAGGGAGGCAATCAGTCTGTCTTCAGTGAGACCTTGGGCTCTGGGTCGGTTTAGGGCAATAACCTATGATCTTTCTGAGGTTAGCTGCTGTGAGGAGGGCACTTCAGAAGCCTTATGAACCCAAGTAGAACAAAGATCTTAAGATGACAATGCAATAATTGCTCTCACAAATCAACTATTTTAGGTCATCAGTAAAACACTTGTAATATGCAGTATTTTTTAAAGGAATCTTGGGCTTTTCCTAATGTTTAACTATGATGTAGATATTCTATGAAAAGACACCATGAAAGACGTTTTCAGATTTTGGATGAGCGAAACCACTGTATTATACATTTTTCTACATTGTGTTTGTTATCTATAGAGAAGTCTTGAAAGCCAGAAGATTGCTTTCTTGAATCTATCCTGACAACCATTCCTGATATGCTAAACTTTAAAAGTTTTGTGAAAAGATGGACGCTGTGCAGACACGCCAAATTCTTGTTCCTCTCATCGTTTAGAGAATTTCCCAGTCATTTCTAGATTTTGACCTAGGTACTGACCACATTTTCCACAAGCAATACATTTTTATTTTTGTCATCTGCAAAAAGTGTTTTGAGGAAAGTGTTTGATTTGTAAAATAACTACTAATCTCAGGTAGATCCTGACTTAGAAACAAACAAGAATTCTTCGGTTTTATCTAATTGAAATTACCACAATTAACCATTATTTTATGATAGTATTTTGGCAAAAACAAACTGGTTATAAACTGAAATATGTTTGACCCAGTGATTCTTTCATCACCTTGGGACTCACACACCAAGAAAAAACGGTTTCTTTCCATCTATGCATTAAAGAGCAGTGCATCCCCATCTCAACTATTACTTCAAGGGACATGTATTCTTCCTGTGATCTGTAACAGCAGAAACCTCCCCTACAAGAAAGAATGTATTGTTGGGGCTCAGCTCCGTGTGAAAGGAACATCTCCATGTCCTCGGTCAACTGCTGAGCAAACGGATTTGTCTCTGCTGTGCTCTGGGTCGTCACTGACAAGCCCAGAGCCTTGTTTGCAGACTGGATTACAGCCCATTCTCCTTAGCTGTGGCCACCATGGTTGAGGTCCATTCCTTTTCAATTCAGGGAGTACACTGAAATTCCAATTTTACTCAATGCTTCTCTATGAGAAAATATTTGGTTTACATTCTTAATTGACTGAATTGAAATGGTATTGACCACAACCCTGGTGGCTACATCCAGCTAAGGAACTCCTAAACTTTGCTCTGCTCAGTCCCATAAGCTATTGGTATCCCTCTCATTTCCACTGATACAGAAATAAAGGTGGACCTCGTTGCAGGTGTTTTGTACTGTATCTCATGTTGACTCTTTTTGGTTGGTTGTTTTTGGGACCCCTTGCTATAACAAGCAAGAAATGCCTTTTTATCTCCCATCAAAACAAGGAATTGCTTGTCATAATTAGAACTTCTGTGCTTGTTTCCTATTGGAAGTAAAGGTTCTGCTCTAATGTTAGACCTGTGGCATTCTAATCATGTCCATTGCTAGAATTGAAGGTCACTCTGGAGGGGAAGGCAGACAGGCTTAACCGGGTTTTTTTTTAAGGTTCCTTTTGCAGGGGACAAATGGCATCGCCCCCCATAATTCCAAAACACACACAAATAGACCATTTGATTTGAGTTCAGACCGATCAGACCTAGAAACAGGTTTTCATGCACTGGACAGACATTTAAAACTAAACTGTACTATTGGAAATATATCTTTGTGACATGTATAGAAATGCCATTGATAAACTTAGCGCTTCCAAAGCTGTGTGTATACAACGTATAGATAGATATTCTTAAGATATTAATTCTACTGCTGACATTTCCTTAAATCTACTCCCTCTCCTAAAGCCAGGGCATCAGCAGTCGGTCACTGATTGCTTGTCCTCTGAGCTTGGCCCAGTAAAAATGTGCCCCTTTACCAGCAGAGGGCAAAGACGATTAACTTGTGATCAGGTTACTGCTTTGGTAACCCCTTTTTCTACTGCTGCTCCACTTTCAGATTTAAGCGTCACGCATTATTAAAGAGTGCTCCAGTACTCTGATACTCCTCCACCGATTTTGAGGAAGAGAAAGGAAACATGTCTTTCTGCTGCACAATTGATCCTATTATGCTGTGCAGAGGCCTGTGGTCCTGTGGTGGCGGCACTTGTCCCTGTTGGCTCCTTCATCTTTGTCTGGGTCAGTCTTCCTGAGAGGTGTTGGCAGAGTGAATCTGAACTGTGAAGGGAAGCATCACCCCACCCAGGTAGTTTACCTCCATCCTTCCGCTACCTTTATCACCTGCTCTCCCCTTTCCTCCTCTTTCAGCAACACCTCGTCAGACATAATATGCTCTCGTATGATGGACGGTCTGTAGAAGCCGACACTGACATCTCTTTTCATGTTACAGGAAATGTCCCGTGTCCTCTATCTGCATGTGGCGAAAAAGTACTTTTGATCCTAATTTCATGTCATAATACCCTAAAGAAAATATTGATTTGTTTTGTTCAGTAGTTTAATGCTCATGTGTTATTTAATTTAATCTCACAATGTCTTCAAGGAACAACATTCATAAACTTGGTGAAGGCCTCCTTTGTATGTGCTTTATAAGCGCTTTATAAACCTTGACAGTTACAGCAGAGCAAATTGAGAAATCACTCAAAGGGATACTTTGGGATTTTGGCAATGAAGCCCTTTATCTACTTCCCCAGAGTCAGATCAACTCATGGATACCATTTGTATGTCTCTGCATCCAGTATGAAGGAAATTAGAGGTAGCCTATGCTTACTAGCGTTAGCACAATGAATGGAAGTCTATTGTATCTACTAGCATTCTAGTAGGCACCATAGACTTCCAGTCATTGCGCCAAAGCTAGTTAGCAATTGCTCGAACCCTAGTTAGCGACTTCCTTCAAAGTGCACGCAGGCATAAAAATGGTATCCATAGTTCATCTTACTCTGGGGGCGACATTGCCTAAATCCTGAAGTATCCCTTTAATATTATAGTGTGGCTGGATTTTAGTATGGAACTATGATATTAATTTTAAATTAATCTGTAAATATATAATTTCACCTTTGAAATGAGTAACCAATGGTGTTGGACTCTGGATCCAGACAAGTACATTTGCCAAAGGGTCCATGAATGGATAAACAGTCCTATA
The DNA here is from genome assembly GCF_002021735.2 of Oncorhynchus kisutch. Classification (NCBI taxonomy): domain Eukaryota; kingdom Metazoa; phylum Chordata; class Actinopteri; order Salmoniformes; family Salmonidae; genus Oncorhynchus; species Oncorhynchus kisutch. The sequence continues at coordinate 32,670,069 of NC_034179.2, forward strand.
CAGGCCTGAGCACTCCTTGAAGACCAAATTAAGTGCCACCCATCTGTCACTTGAAAGAGTTTAGGCTCCTCAAAGCAGAGCTTAAGAATGGTTATAAACAAATGGTACACAAAAGATGTGCTCCTATCTTCTCCTGGCTGTAGAGCACAAATTGGATGGTGATCGTTGTTTCTGTTGTGGACCCTGCTGTGAGGTACACTATTGCCTGTTTTCAAAAGAAGAGATCCTGAAAATCCACACATCAAGATAGTATTTTCACATTGGTGAGCTGCCTCTTTGATGATGCTTTTTCCCTTTTTATAGGGAAAGTTTGGTGCTTTTATTGATTATGGTGTTGTATAGGATGTCACAGACACAAATGTCATGTTTCATATCAGAACAAACTGATAATGGAATCCCGTAGTGTTTGGTGGTAAACATTTGATGAAAAAATTCAAATAGACCATTTTCATCAAAGTCTGAGCTAGTAAGAGGTAATCATTTATGGAATAATGTTGCAGGAAGCCAGAAAGAGCTATGTCTGTCTGTGTCTCAGAGATTTCCAGGATTTCCATCTGCTTTCAGAAGAAGTTAAGCTTACAGTGAGGAACTTTTGAAATATTCATCAACAAGAGAACACTTAATTCAGTTGCATTGTATATGTGCCTTCCCTCCAGGACATCTAATCCATCCGGTGTCACAGGAAGTCCAGGAAAATCATTATGGACCTCAGCCACCCGAGCCACGGCCTGTTCACCCCGCTACGATCTAGAGATAGACACCACTAGCCCTCCTCCGCTCAGTACCCTGCCCTGAACTTAGGCACTGTTACTAGCCGCTTAACACCTGATACATTACCCTGCACCTTAGAGACTGCTGCCCTATGTACATAGTCATTGAACACTGGTCACGTTAATAATGTTTATCCACTTCATATGTACATACTGTATTCTAGTCAAGGCTCATCCTATATAACTACTGCTGTACACACTGTTCCTATTCATATCCTGTCCATACTGTCTATACACAACATTATATCCATATATATATTTATATTCCCGACTCTGACATTGCTCGTTCTGATATTAGTTCATTTCTTTCTTTTTAGTGTTTGGATTTCTGTGTATTGTTTTGTATTGTTAAGGTATACTGCATTGTGGGAGCTACAAACATAAGCATATATCAACTTTCAGATCTTTCTCACAATAATACAATGGCATTCACGTTAGTTACTTGATTGAACTAAGAAAAAAATGATGTGCCTGTAGATATTTGTAACCTGTACCCCCGCACAGTGACTCGGTACCGGTACCCCCTGTATATAGCCTCGTTATTGTTGTCATTTTGTTGTGTTACTTTTTGATTTATTTACTTTTTACTTTAGTTTATTTAGTAAATATTTTCTTAACTCTATTTCTTGAACTGCATTGTTGGTTAAGGACTTGTAAGTAAGCATTTCACGATAAGGTTGTAATCAGGGCATGTGACAAATACGATTTGATTTGATGTGAGTGCTAAAACAAGTTTATGCAACACCATGATGAAACTTGCCAGTCTGGTGGTGATGCTTAGAAACATGGAACAGGAGGGATAGAGAAATAAAAGGAAAGGGTTGAATGGATGCCAGACAGGTTAGTCTTTTCAGGGGGTAGTTGCTGGGTAGCTGTGACTCAGGGCCCATTCAGGCCTGTATCCCAGGAGGCGAAAGGTGAGTGGTATTATCTCCTCTTGCTATAGCTCTGGTACACTTGTGAATGAGGAGACAATGTCACAACATTGTGAGCTGGAAAAGCCATTCCTCCCAAACGTTTAAGCATTGTATTCAGACCTCTTCAGGCTCTTTCGGGGGGGGTAGAACAAGGCATTGTGAGTTTGTTATACATATACAGAGAATAATTGCAGGTGCTAAATCCAAACAAAGGTTTGATGAAGGTTTGGCTGTTATTGGGTAAAACAACTGAGGTTTTTCATTTTTATGAAGTCGTGTGGCTTTGCTGTCCAGTCAGAACAGCCAAAAGGATTCCTTACCCCTGTGTGTTGGTTGAAAGGTGAGATGGGAGATCAAAGGCCTGTATGTTGATCCTGGCTCAGACAGGAATGGAGAGCCTCTGTGTAAAACGGTCAACCCTGAGACAGTGCTGTAGTGCTCCAGCTACAGTAAGCTCTGCTGCAGCCCCCTCCTTCCCCACACACAGTAAAACCCATGTCCATTCACAGTTTACTGCCATAAAACACATTTCACCCACTCCGCCGGAACCAGAAACATGGCATAGTGCAGTCACACTACAAATAGGATTAGTTTAAGACTACTCTGTGTGACCCTGATTTAGCCCACTGCAGTAAAAGGTTAACTCAAACTCCAAGCGTTCCCTAGACACGTTACTGTCAAATAACAACCTTGGATTGTATCATGTTTGCCAAAGAGATTTGGGCCACAGAATCCCCCTGTGCAGAGGGAAAGTGGGCATGTCCTGGTTCGTAAATGTGTCTACCCCACATGATCAAACCGGCAGAAAGAAACTGTGACAGATCTTAATCCTTCTCCCCTCTGGTGCAGCTAGTAGAGGATCTGCTAGCATGTTGGGCGTGGGGCAGGGAGCAAGGTTAGTGGTTTAAACCATGCCTGCAGGCCAGTCTGGAGCCCAGCCCACTCTACACTGGGGGGGGGGGGCGCGTGCGCGCGCGTGCGTATTAATTTGCGCGCGCGTGCGTATTAATTTGCTTTCCCATTATTGCGTTTCAAGCAAGTTTCATGATACCCGACCAGAAAAAGAATACTGTTTGGTAGAGGACCCTGTTGAGTAAAAACAGATGATGTGAGAAAGTGCGGCTATGATAGTGTTACTAGTTTCAGTTGACAATAGAATTTCCTTTACTTTGAAAAGACTTCATATTTTGTATAATGTCATGATTCTATTTCTCATCCGTGTATTCTGGCTCCACCAGCTAGCAACTGGAGCCTCCCTGGATCATTTTTAAACCACTTATATTCAATGGACATGTAATTTCTGTTTTCATACAATTTCCAAACAGAAGAAAAAGGCTGTCATTATACTGTTATTAAAGGTATAAAATCTGATGAATTGTGGTGTTGTTTAAATATCACGAAATAACTTTTCCAGTTTGTCTTTTGTTTTTGCAAAGACTGTATCAGGGTTTCAAAATGACTCGGCTAAGTATTCCATAATGTAATGTAACATTCCAGTGGGACTGGTCATAAAACATTTCCCATCTTAATAAACGTTGTTTTCTACATTTTAATTTATAAATGAATAAATTTCATTCTGGGCTGGTTTAGCCAGTAAAATAAAATGCCATCCTACTTTTTATTCTGTCATGTGCGTTTTTACCCTCGTAATCCAATGTACATAAATTACACTCATAGTGAATGGTCCTATAGGTCCATGCGTTCTGAAATGTAATTGTAGCCTACATTGTTGTGCGCTCCTTTCTCATTAAGTTTGTCACCATAAAATAAATAAAATAAAAACACAAATTACCTGCGGAGCTCTGCCTCAGTCAGACAACAACACACTGGAACCGTGTTAACAGTGGAAACATTCTTAATGAAGGTGTCTTAGTTGCATGGTTGTTACAGCGCTTGGGTGTGTGGTTGTTTTACTGAGGGGAGAGCACTGAGCGTTACAGAATTCTCTGCATGAGGCAAAGTGAGCAAAGAGAGCCAGGTTATTGGTTAATAGAAAATGCATATGGCGATGCATGGGAACATTCACTGATATTAAAACACAGAAACTATAAGGAAATAGTTACCTGCCTTGCTTGTAAAATTATTAATAAGGTGACCATGGTGGAATCATTATATGCATGAAACATTTTCAGTACGCCCCTGTTTTTGTTTATTATTATTGAATATATTATTGAATATATTTAACAAAACTCAGCATATTCAAGTTGTTTTAATGCATAGACGATGCTAATAATAAAACAACAGGCCCATTATGGTAATAGCATAATACTAAAAATTAAAATAATCATCATCATCATCATATATTATTGGGCCTATTAGGCTGAGCTCCTTGCCATCCAGGATATCTATATCAGGCGGTGTGGTGGGAAGGCCCGGGAAATCGTTAAAGACTAACCTCCCAGGCCATAGACTATTCTCTCTGCTTCCGCACGGCAAGCGGTACCGGTGCATCAAGTCTGGACAGCTTCTATCCCCAAGCAATAAGACTTATAAATAGTTAACAAAATAGCTACACGGACTATCTGAGTTAACCTTGTATCGTTATTGACCTTTTGTTTTAGTTTTGTACTCTGTCTATGCACACTCACAGGGCCCTACACACTTACACAACATCTGTTCACTCACACATAATATGCACATACGTTTGTACAGACTCTACACACACGGACAGTCATTCACATACAAGCTGCTGCTACTCTGTTAATCTTATATAATGTTGCCTTTTCACCTTACCTATACATACAGTATTTACTGCAGTATCCCTGCACATTGTAAATATGGTATTGGAACAGACTCTGCAGTATGCTTACTTACTTACTTATTGTGTTTTTCATATTTCGTCTTATTTCTCATGTGTTTTTTTCTAGTATTACATTGTTATTTATTATTGCATTGTCGGGTTTTGAATTTGCAAGAAAGGCATTTCACTGTACTTGTGTATGTGACATTAAAACTTGAAACTATTCGTGGTTTCTATTATATATTCAACTATTATCATTATTGTGAGCATTAGTGTTGGGGGCAACCTAGAAAATAAAACTGCGAAAAATATATAACAAAAACTATAGCGCCACTGGTTAAAATTATCTAACATGTAGAGCAAGATTGGACAATGACAGTGTGGGTATCTTACGTCTCTCCTTGGAAGTCCAAATTCAACCCGCTTTGTTATGCTAATTGTGCCTGACATCACCAGCGAGATCAAAGCGGCGCAGGAGTACTTATGAGTTGAGGCTGCCCCATTGCCATGAGTCCAACACATTCCGCAGCGAGAGGCACTGCACGCTGAATAACCTGCGAGAGAGAAGAGGTAGCCACTGTTGCTGGGGAGTAAACGATGCTTACTTCTTTGGATTCATTTGAATTGCGAAATTGTGGATTTATACGAATTTGTGGAGGATATTGAATTCAAAAGGATATTACACTGACACGAATCATCATTAAAGGTGAGGAGCAATGGTCTAGTTTCATGACATGACTATCAAAGTCTAAAGTTATCGATGACATGCTTATTTTCAGAGTTTGAAAGCTTTTAATTGGTTGAACACGAACTAGGCTATTTCAAAGATTAGGCTACTATATATCTGATTTGAGTTTGGATAGATAATATCCAAGATATTTTCGAATAAGGACTCGAGTGTAGGCTGCCTTATTAACTTGAACGTGACTCAAACTACATTTTAAGAGTAACTTTATTTACCTATTGTTCCCACTGCGACTGAATAGAGGTAGAAGGCTATAATAACAAGGAGACAGCTTCAAACATGCATATGGAGGGGAATTTGAAAGAGAACGATGTGGAATAAAGTTCCAATGTTTAGGTTTAGTGGCTGATACGGCTATATTATACAACGGGAATTTAATAGATATTCGTTGAAGGTGATCATGGGGAAACCTATTCATTTCATTGACAGTTTCACCCCACACAAAATACCAAAGTAACCTCTGCATGCATAGAGGGGTTTCCCTCGCATAAACCCAATGCACCTTATATAAAATGGGAGATCGGGGCAAATGGAACTACCACAACTTTAAGGTTTTTTGAAGAAATGTTAAATATCTTTAAATGTTGAATAAATGTAAATGTAAAATCGGATATTCTTATCTAAACGGATTGCCTGCTGATAGTTGATTGCTTGCTAACCGTTATACCACATGTGCTGTAGCTGACATGTCCAAAGGGTCTGATGTTGTGCTCCTGTACAGCGTAGCCAATTTAGATCACAATTCGCAACATGTAATACATTAGGCTATAGGTTTGTATTACCCACATGGTTAGAGATGCTTAGGAAGATTTGCAACATGGTGAAAATAGAGTCAAATAATAGTGTTATTATACTGTCTTATTATTTGTGTTGATGAGACGTATTATGCAACTATTATTTCCACTTTAAATATCACTATAATCAGTGAGATTAGTGTTTTGTTTAAGGCATAAAATTAAAGTTATTTTCAAAGAGCTTCCTTATCATCACAAGACAATTAAAAACCCTATCTGATGGAGGTAATGCCCTGTACAAGTACAACCGTGTCTGCTGTAGGGTAGTGTGCGCTGCTGGTGTTGCCATCCACTGATCACATTACTATCTGAAATGTATCTGAAGTTAAGCAGAAAATACAATTCAGTTTGTGTGTGTGTGTGGGGGGGGGGAGGGGATCTGTCAACTCTCAATAGCCCCTGCAGTGAGTGTTGTTGCACCAGTGGGAAGGATGAGCACAAGAGTTCCACAATTAATACATTTCTTGAAATAGGGTTTTAGATTTCTCTATGACTTTTCCACTATACATAAGAAATGTGGCAGTGAACAAAACCATTATAGCATAGATTATCTTTTGACATTTTGCTTTGAATAGTGTGGAGTGTTCCTTTAATGGTGTATTTTTGTATTCCACCAAACAGGGGAAAGAGGGGGAGACGGTGTCATGGCAGTTGACTTGTGATTGCACCTATAAGAGCCTAAAAGTCAACAGCCACCTGCATTACTGTCATCTCTAAGTTGGAACACTATCATTATGAAGAAAACGTCTAACACCCTCCCACTCTGTCTGCTTACCATTCTGCTGCTGTCCCAGATCTGCTCCGGCATCAAATGGCTGTAAGGAACTTTTATGTTGTCTTTTATGTGTGTGCATTCTTCCTTTTGCTTTACTGTTTATTGTGGCTTGTGTTGTGCATAGGCAGCAAAACAGAAGCTGGGGCTCTCCAAGTCCTTCTTGTTTCCTACTGTATTTATTCTAAACCTGCAGAAAATTATAATATAACTTTATTGTCCATCTGAGGATGAACATTTGCCACATTTTCTGCCGGTAAACTAAAAGAAAGGCTGTGCGTTATTTCAGTCCGGGTTCTCAATTTGTCCCCTGATGAATGTTAATGAGAAGATTTGAATGGGAATTATGGAGTGAAAAAGGAATACTCTGTTATAACAGAGTACTCGAAAGCAACAAGCAGCTTGTGTGTTAAACATCAGTATAACCAAGAGTGACATCATTTGGAAGTTCTTCCCTTAGATATACATATTCCTCATTGACTTTGGTACATATTTTTCTTTGGTTCATAGATTGATTGACATTTTATGCCTGTACATGATTTGGGATGTTTTCTTTTACCATCTGTAGCATCTGAAACCTATGAGTGAGTTGTTGTAAGATTTCTATAGGCTATAACAGTCGAACAGCAAATGTGCCTCAGAGAGAGAGATGGAGATTGCATGACATTGTGCTAAATCCTATAGTAGAAAGGATCTCTCCCAGCCTTGATATTTCTACGGGGCCTGGATGTGAACCAGATGCGGCCATAAACACCTGTGAGCTCTGGGTTACCACGAGCACAGGGGAGTCTGTCACAACTTATCGTTGGGCATGGAGTGGCCACTCCCCTCACTCCTAATCCGAAACAGGCCATAGTGCAGGAGGCACTGGCTGGTTCTCACGGAACTCTCTCTTCCTCGCAGTGCTGCTACAAGACATAGAAAACAGAGTCAGACACTGACTGACCAGGTTCTCTGGTGGTTTTTCTATGAACTAATCTTCTGTTCTGTCTATGTGCAAATCAAGTATGTGTGCCCCCCTTTTAGATTTCGTAATCAGATGATTTATGCCGAACAAAATTCTCGGTAGAATGCAATCCTTTTAACAATGAAGAATGTAAATGATGATAGATGGATAGATGTAGTGCTGTCAGTTAGATCTGGGTCAGGGTTTTTGCCTATGATGAATTCATAATTTGGCATGTTCTGGAACCTCCTCTGCTGAACTAAATCAGGAGAATAGTCTGATGCCAAGCTGTGGTCTGTTATGTTTTACCTGTTCGTGACTTCTTGAGAGATTTTCATTGGCATCCTCTCTCTGGTATTTTTGTATCTTCCAAGTCAAGTGGTACGAATGCCAAAAATGTTAAAAGTTCCAACAGTTCTGATAATCTGTTTGATTGGTTCAAAACATGTTTGAAGCGCAATGGTTCAGTATGTATCATAACTATAGTTATGGGCCTAAAAATGTATGTATGTTAGAAGTGAGAAAATGACTTTTAACTCTGGCATCGGCTTTTGCATTCATAAAATCATGTCATATTTCATATAAAAAACGTGAAATATTTTGATCTTGGAATTTTTCAGATGACATTTTTGCAGTATAGAAACCTCTGAGTTGAAGCCATCATAATGAAGTACTTATAATTACGTCTGTTTCTGTTCCAGGGCCCTATCTCACACGCCCACGTCCCTACACATCAACCAGACCCAACACTGCAAGCTGCTGCCCGGCCTGGTGTCGTCACAAGCCCAACTGTGTCGGAGCAACCTGGAGCTCATGCAGACCATCATCGCCGCAGCCCGCGAGGTCAAGAAGACCTGCCAGAAGACCTTCGCTGACATGCGCTGGAACTGTTCTTCTATTGAAATCCCCAGTGACTCCTCGAGGTATCGACCGGACCTTGACAGAGGTAGGCCTACTGGTCACAATCTAGGGGAGACAAAACCCGTGAGACAACAAACCCCAGTCTCCCCTACTGTTTATGGTGCTGTGAGATCAATTGATTGAAATGGTGGTGTGAGATCCATTGTGCTAGGTGTGCAACCCAAACGTTTTTTTCAATAGAACTAGGAGTGATCATCTCAGACCAAATTATCAGCACAGTAGAAACTCTGTGTCCTTGGTGGGATTCAAAAAGCTAATTCAAGTGTTGCAGGAGATCATTTACAAGCGAGAGTTTAAAGCCTTAATCATCGTCCTTGGGGGTCTTTTGTGCTCTGAGGGCAGAGCAGACTGGGCCAAGCAAAGGCAACCATTCTTCTTTGTGTCCCCTTGAAAGAAAGAAAATAGTCCTTTATCACTCTAGCCACCCACCTCCCTAATATCCGTGCTACAAAGTCCTTCTCTTTATGTTCCAAGTACTTGATGTGGTTGTCTTCATAGCTTAACAGTGCCTTGACTCTCTTTTGTGGCACAATAGATTCCATTCTTCATGTGAGAGATAGTATTGAGTTTGACAGTGACTATTAGAAGGGATCTAGACATCTTTTTTTTGTGACAACTCATCCTTCTCAGTTTTAAATCCCTTTTATGTCACACATTACTACCTACATGCATCTGGTTTTCTATAGTACTGCAAAATGTTAAATATTATCAGCGAACTCAACTGAACATACGTCGTATGAATAGGCAGGCTCTTAGTTGCTCCTTCCAGTACAAAGCATTAGTAATGTATACAGTACATGCCTACAGATTTTGATCGATCATTGTCTCATTATATGCACACTCCTTTCAGTGATTTGTCTGAGAGTCTTTCCATGTTCTGTACTTCTACTTTGATGGGTTTATTTACATTGCCAAAGGGATCTTTGCTGAGCCAGGCAGAGCCAATGTCAGTTCCAGTTTGACTGAGTTGGGGTGAAGATATATATATATATATATATAAAACACAACAAAGAGCTGGCTCCTAACAACAAAGATTTAAGGAGATAGCTCCACGATGATACGCCTCAGGAGAAGACAAGCTCCATCTGTCAACTGTTAGACCAGTCTTGAGAAGCCACTGGCCAATAATAAACTAGTGGTCTTCTTCATACAGGGATGTTTTTGTGGTCTGGCTGGTTCTTCCTGTCTCCCACCTCCATCGTCCAGCATTGACATATCTGCCCTCTGTGTGTACACACTTCATCACCTACATTAGATCCATATGATCCACTCCGGCTGTATAACCATATCTGTCCAGTGACTATCTGATGTTACTCTTACTGAGGTTTCACTTGGCAAACTGTTCAATGATACAATAGATAAAGGTTAGATTCTACTACAAAAAGTATACTCATTGATGTATTTTCCCTCACTCAAAAGGCCTGGTCTTGTTCCAAACAGGCACGAGGGAGTCAGCATTTGTGTATGCCCTGTCTGCGGCGGCCATCAGCCACACCATAGCGCAGGCGTGCACGTCGGGGGACCTGCGCCTGTGTTCATGCGGCCCCATCCCCGGGGAGATCCCTGAGCCGGGCTACCGCTGGGGCGGATGTGCAGACAACCTGCACTATGGCCTGGTCATGGGCTCCAAGTTCTCTGATGCCCCAATGAAGATGAAGAAGGCAGGCTCCCACGCCAACAAGCTGATGCATCTGCACAACAGTGAAGTGGGGAGACAGGTACAAAGTAATCTTATTATCACAGATCACTGATGACTTACTGTTCATTCTATGTAGTAGTATTCAGAGGTGGGACGGCAGGGTAGCCTGGTGGTTAGATCATTGGACTAGTAACCGAAAGGTTGCAAGTTCATATCTCAGACAAGGTACAAATCTGTCGTTCTGCCCCTGAACAGGCAGTTAACCCACTGCCGTCATTGAAAATAAGAATTTCTTCTTAACTGATTTGCCTAGTTAAATAAAGGTAAATTAAAAGTCACTATTATTTGAGTCACGAGCAAGTCACAAGATCTGAGTCTCAAGTCGAACGAGTCGAGTCTTCGAGTCAAATCTAATTCATGCTTTCCAAGAACAATTCAAGTCGAGTCAAGTCACATGTTTTTTCAAGTCAAGTCTCAAGTCAAGTATAAAAATAAAACCTATACATGCAATGACTGTTTATTGAGGCTTCCAGACAGCCCTTTTCATTATTTTGTCTATAACACATTTTGAATATGTTATAACATACTTTGCAACTAATTCAAACTAATTCATAATGTAAGTCAATTATACATTTCAAGCCGTTTTGACATACCAAAAGAACAGTAGCTAGGCCTATGCTAGTAATTTATGACTGATGCCCCATTGCTGGTGAGCTTGCAAAGTAAACAGTTCATATTTTTGATCACCAAACAATATTTGGAGCTAGATATATATTTATGGCAATATTTTCTTCCTAGCTAGCTTAGCGGTTCTCAAACGTTTTGACCTGCAAGATCCCAAAAAGAGTTGTTTAAATGCTTGCGACCCACACACACACATGCCCGAGGCACATACGCTAACACGTGCACATAATCGCTGCGCAAATGTAGCCTGTCATTACAGCCATTACAACCATTCCTGTTAGCAGCCAATAACAACTAGGGATATTATGTCACTTCTCTGGAGTCCAGGGCAAGCAAAATACTGCCTACCTGTAAAAAGTGGAGGTTGCAGGATCGTCTGGAAAGCATTGTCTGTCTGCACTGCACGCTTAGTGCTTTACTTTGGAGGGCCGCCTGCCTGCCGAATGCTCGTTGACACCTGAACTGGGTAGCCCTTTTCTTTTTCACAAATACCGTAATTAAGTCGCCAGAATATGTTACATTTTCATCCCATAATATTGAAGGCAGTGCGATGTTATAGCAAGCCTTAAACATGATATAGCCAGTAGCCACCCAAATTAGGACTATCTGAAATATGAACATGTTCAATGAAATCGGCAGGTAGCCTATTATTGTTCTGGCAAAGATGCCTCTGTGGTTGATTTCTAAACTGTATATTATATGGATGAATAATATAAACGTAGACATACTGTGCTTTTGTCAGGCAAAACTGGAGAAAAGTTATTTCTGGTCACTTATCTCTGGATATGCGCGCTCGCCTTTGTGCGTCAATGCTGATGACTGGTCATTGGTCAACAATCAAGACCTGTAACTTTTTGGTTCTGAAGCACAGATGAGATGTTTTTGAGACAATCTTTTGGTATAATACTGTAGAGTAGGTCTATATTAGAAACCAGATCAAACAGGCAAAGGTATATATACACAATATATAAAATATAATATATATGCATGTGTAGCCTATTAAAATACGTATGAAAAATATGTATTTTTCCCATTCAGCTTTATACTCGCGACCTCCCAAAACGCTCTCACTTTGAGAACCACTGTGCTAGCTCTTCCGACCTGTGTTGATTAACAGTTTGCTGGTCCCATTCATTAACCAATCTGTTGCACGTTCTGCGTAGCTGCGGCTACTGTCTCTGGCTGCTTGGAGAGTAAATCCACAGAGACTCAGTGCCACAAAATGAGTGAAAACATTTTACAAACCTAGCCAGATCATTTCAAGTCATCCGTCTCAAGTCAACGTCGAGTCACAAGTCTTAACTCTTGTGTGGTGTTCATGTTTTTGTTATTCACCCAATGAATGGACCCACAATATTATTGGGTTTTTAAAACAATACAGCCATAACAATTTACATAAAAATACTTAATACTTAGATGTTGACTTAAATAAATTACAAGCAATATAGACAGCATACATATTTTTAAAAAGCGCTATTTGTTGTTTAAAAAAAATAAAATGGCATTTTTGTTAACAGAAATCTATTTTTATCAAGACACGGGTGGAATAAATCATGTTTATCTTAAACAAATATAAATTAAACAAAGTTTTCATCACTATTGATGTTTATTGCTTTGAACTGAACAAATTGAAAGGACACATTTTTCAGTATTTTATGGAAATGATAAATGAGCCCCATTGAACACAAGTTAAGGCCGGTCTACACACCACATGAGGGACAGAGTTTTACTGTGTGTGTGTAGCAAATGTATTTCTTGCTCTTGATGGATTTGTACTGTGTCTTCCTGTCCTTCTTCCACACACATTGCAGCGCTTCTTCTTGTTACTACCGGCTGCAATCTACAAGGATGAAAACACAGTTCAGGAATTTGACTAACATCTCACTCACTCACATATATAGTTACAGCAGGTCAAGGTAGGAGAGTCAGACACACATGCAACAACATCACTCACACTTCCGGTATTGGAGTTGTTAGTTCTGTGTTTTGGACGGATGGGGCACCAGCATCCTCCTCCTGAATCATCCTCACGATGGCTGCAGAAGCTGGGGTCATTGGGATATGTTGCCTCCTCTAGATTTGAGGTCTTACCAATGCTGCCCAGCTCCTCGAGAAAGAGACGTCTTCTCTTCAGCTTCCCTCTGTTCCAATCTGGGTTCAACGCCATCCAGATGACAAACGCGTTGTAAGCCGAGATGTTGAAGAATATCACAAGGGGCTCTTCTTTTGCAGCTGTAACCAGCTTGTTTAAATTGTCCACCCCTCCTTTTGTGGCATTGTAATCCATTATGATTTCTGTTTTTTGTTGTTCCTGGCCACAGATTCTCCCATCCCTATGTAGCACAAGTACCACATTTTTGCCTTTCTTTGGCACGTAGGACACTAGGGACGTGTCGGCCTGAGGTGGGAATTCTGGCTTGTTTTTTCATACGGTTCCTACCATCGTCAGCTTCCTCTTGAGGAACTCCTGTCCCAGCTTGTGCGAAGTAAAAAAGTTATCGCATGTGATGTTGTGTCCACCGAGTCCCTGTGTCACATCCAGGACAACCCGCATCCCTTGGTTCTTCTCAGGGGCTCCTCCATCTGGCTTCCCTGTATACACTTGCAAGTTCCACGCATATAAGAAGCATCACAAGCAGTCCAGATCTTGACTCAATATTTTGCAGGTTTAGACTGTATGTACTGCCTGAAGGGGCAGCAGCCCCTAAATGGCATAAGCTGCTCATCAACAGTAACGTTGGGCCCAGGGTTGTAAAACAGGAGAAGGCGGTCCACCCACGTGTCCCACACTGACCTGATTGCAGCTAGCTTGTCTCTCTGCACTGACCTGATTGCAGCTAGCTTGTCTCTCTGCCGCTGAGCTGGTCTGGTGGCTCAGTTATCGAAAGCGGATAATCCTGGAAATAATGTGTACATTTTCCAGAGACATTGTTGCACGGAAATGTTATCTGTTAGTTTCTGCATTCCACAGGGATTCTGCGGATTTCCCATTGGATCTAAAAATGTAAATTAGTTTTGTCCATCTCCTTCCATCTCTCTCCAAAAACACACCTGCCCTCCAAATTAGTGTCCAGAATGATTTTCTGGGTGGTGTCTGGGATGAACAGTTCAAAAGAAGACTTTATGTCCTGCACATGAGTAACCGCCATCCGCGTCAGCCCTGGTTGCATCCGTATCACATTGGCAGCCATGCGGGGTTGCTCATTCTTTTGGCAAGAAGACCATTCAATGTCACCATTTTTTTTACATCTATATTTCTCCTCCTGCAGGCTGCTGACGAGCTGGTTTCCCACGGGCTGGCTGCTGATGGGCTGGTTCTGGGGCTGGCTGAGGGTCAATTTCATCCTCTTCTTCCAACTCACTGTCAGACTTTGAATTGACAGAGACTTAATCCTCAAATTCTGAAATGTCTTCATCTTCCAAAGTGGAAGATGCTCCTTCCGCACTACTGTAGCTTCTCTCTCTGCAAAAAATGTTTCTAAGGCCCTCTGAGCAGAGATTTTGCCATACTGATTGATTGTGGTAAGGAGCTACAATGTATCAGACTAATGTATTATAATAACATTGTGCAGGTTCCCGCAAGACATTGTGTAGTTTCAGACACTACAAATGGTAAAGAGTGCGAGAATAGCGGGATACAGGCAGACAGGCAGGGAGAGAGCCAGGTTAGGAGGAGGAAGACAGCGTGAAGGCACACACTTAACCTTTTGGTTGAATTTTTACTTGTTTTCACCTACACATACACTTTTCCACACTTTTATTACCCTCGGGTCCAGTGGACCCGAACACCACATATGTAATAAAAATGTGTAGGGCGGTGCACAGTGTGCACTCAATGAAAAGTTGTTATTTTACATGTTCTTCATATAACATTGAAAATGGGTCCCACAGATCCCGAACACCACACAAGGGTTAAGGCTAGTAGTAGTAGTAGTAGTAGTAACAGTAGTAGTTTGGCTTGAAAGATGGATATATGGATGACTATTTGAGCATACAGTCCATTCGGAAAGTATTCAGACCCCTTGAGTTTTTCCACATTTTGTTACATTACAGCCTTATCCTAAAATAGATTAAATCATGTCTTCCCTCATCAATCTACACACAATAACCCATAATGAAAAAGCGAGAAAACCCCCCTGAAATATAACATTTACAGAAGTATTCAGACCCTTTACTCAGTACTTTGTTAAAGCACCTTCTCTGCAGATCCTCTCAAGCTCTGTCAGGTTGGATGGGGAGCGTCGCTGCACAGCTATTTTCAGGTCTCTCCAGAGATGTTTGATCGGGTTCAAGTCCAGGCTGGGCCACTCAAGGTCATTCAGAGACTCCTGCATTGTCTTGGCTGTGTGCTTAGGGTCGTTGTCCTATTGGAAGGTGAACCTTCACCCCAGTCTGAGGTCCTGAGCGCTCTGGAGCATGTTTTCATCAAGGATTTCTATGTATTTTGCTCTGTTCATCTTCCCCTCGATCCTGACTAGTTTCCCAGTCCCTGCTACTGAAAAACATCCCAACAACATCATGCTTCCGTCACCATGCTTCACCGTAGGAATGGTGCCAGGTTCCCTCCATACGTGACACTTGGTATTCAGGCCAAAGAGTTCAATCTTGGTTTCATCAGACCAGAGAATCTTGCTTCTCATGGTCTGAGAGTCCTTTAGGTGTCCCTTGGCAAACCCCTAGCGGGCTTTCATGTGCCTTTTAGGAGGAGTGAGTTCCATCTGGCCACTCGACCATAAAGGCCTGATTAGTGGGGCGGAAGGGTAGCCTAGTGGTTAGAGCATTGGACTAATAACCGGAAGGTTTCAAGTTCAAACCCCCGAGCTGACACGGTACAAATCTGTCAATCTGCCCCTGAACAGGCAGTTAACCCACTGTTCCTAGGCCGTCATTGAAAATAAGAATTTGTTCTTAACTGACTTGCCTGGTAAAATAAATAAAAAAGTGGAGTGCTACAGAAATGGTTGTCCTTCTGGAAGGTTCTCCCATCTCCACAGAGGAACGCTGGAGCTCTGTCAGAGTGACCATCTGGTTCTTGGTCACCTCCTTTCCCTTCTCCCCCGATTGCTCAGTTTTGCCGGGCAGCCAGCTCTAGGAAGAGTCTTGGTGGTTCCAAACTTGCAGCCTTGTATTTAAGAATGATGGAGGCCAGTTTGTTCTTGGGGACCTTCAATGCTTCAGAAATATTTTGGTACCCTTCCCCAGATCTGTGCCTTGATACAATCTTGTCTCTGAGCTCTACGGACAATTCCTTCAGCCTCATGGCTTGGTTTTTGCTCTGAAATGCCCTGTCAACTGTGGGACCTTATATAGACAGGTGTGTGCCTTTCCAAATCATGTCCAGTCAATTGAATTTACTACACGTGGACTCCAATCAAGTTGTAGAAGCCTCTCAAGGATGATCAATGGAAACAGGATGCACCTTACTTCAATTTCGAGTCTCATAGCAAAGGGTCTGAATACTTCTGCAAATAAGGTATTTCTGTTTTTATTTTTTATTTTTTTTCAAACATTTCTAAAAACCTGTTTTTGCTTTCTATTTATGGGGTATTGTGTGTAGATTAATGAAGGAAAAAACTATTTAATACATTTTAGAATAAGGCTGTAATGTAACAAAATATGTAAAATGTTAAGGGGTCTGAATACTTTCCGAATGCACTGTATATAGCTCTTTTCAGGGCCTATTACTGTACATCAATCCCTTTGTGCAATCTTTGACATATTTTCTGCTATAGCATTAGCCTCAATAGTAACAGTGTTTTACGTTCACGTCCTCCAGGCCCTGAGAGATGCGCTGGTGATGAAGTGTAAGTGTCACGGTGTGTCTGGCTCCTGCTCCATACGGACCTGCTGGAGAGGCCTGCAGGACCTGAAGGACATCGCCATTGACCTGAAGACCAAGTACCTGTCAGCCACTAAGGTGGTGCACAGACCCATGGGTACGCGCAAACAGCTGGTCCCCAAGGACATTGACATCAGGCCCGTCAGAGAGAACGAACTGGTCTACCTGCAGAGCTCTCCGGACTTCTGTGCCAAGAACGACAAGCTGGGTTCCGTCGGCACCCAGGACAGGTGAGACTGTTACAGGAACTGTGTGTGTGTGTGTGTGTGTGTGTGTGTGTGTGTGTGTGTGTGTGTGTGTGTGTGTGTGTGTGTGTGTGTGTGTGTGTGTGTGTGTGTGTGTGTGTGTGTGCGCGTGTGTGTGTATGTGTATGTATGTGTGTATTTGAGGAAGCTACATTAAGGCAGCTATATACAATTTGAAATATTACATGACATTACATTTCATAACACTTTTCACAACACATTAAGTGTGTGCCCTCAGGCCACTAATCCATGTGTATGAGCCCTATTCTGAGCCAATTGAAATTTTCTAATGTTATATTAATAACTCTATTGTCCCATTGAATGCAAATGTTATCGAAAATGGAATCAAACACTTCATGAGAGCCCATGAGCTCATGTTGCACAACATTTCTATAGGCTATGCAATTATGAGAGAAAACAGAGTGATGGCTATATTTATTTCTCAACTTTCCTAATATTAAGCAAATATTAAGCACATTGCTTATCTTTAAAACAGGAGTATAGCCGACCTGGCTGGAATGAAAATGAACTACAGGAAAGCATCCTCCATTCGCTATTTAAGTGCATAGATTCCATGTATTTTTTCCCGATGCTCCGGTTTCGATACAGGTGCCTGATAAGGGCCCATTCTATATCAAAACGAATTTCACACATATATTATTTAGTACATGTAAAGACAAGATTAAATCAAGAATAAACTGATGGGTGACAATATTAGCCTATCAATTGTGAATGATATACTACCACTTGTGACTTTTTAGAATCATAGTCAAACACCTCATGTAGCCTAGACCACAGGCCTATATGCTTTGATAAGGTTTGTATCACAACTAAAGTGGCCAAATAACTTCTTAAAATGAAGCACATTAATACTCTTTACAAGGGATGTAGAGCTTAACTGTCTTACATACAGTGGGGCAAAAAAGTATTTAGTCAGCCACCAATTGTGCAAGTTCTCCCACTTAAAAAGATGAGAGAGGCCTGTACTTTTCATCAGAGGTACACTTCAACTATGACAGACAAAATGAGAAAGAAAATCCAGAAAATCACACTGTAGGATTTTTTATGAATTTATTTGCGAATTATGGTGGAAAATAAGCATTTGGACACCTACAAACAAGCAAGATTTCTGGCTCTCACAGACCTGTAACTTCTTATTTAAGAGGCTCCTCTGTCCTCCACTCGTTACCTGTATTAATGGCACCTGTTTGAACTTGTTACCAGTATAAAAGACACCTGTCCACAACCTCAAACAGTCACACTCCAAACTCCACTATGGCCAAAACCAAAGAGCTGTCAAAGGACACCAGAAACTAAATTGTAGACCTGCACCAGGCTGGGAAGACTGAATCTGCAATAGGTAAGCAGCTTGGTTTGAAGAAATCAACTGTGGGAGCAATTATTAGGAAATGGAAGACATACAAGACCACTGATAATCTCCCTCGATCTGGGGCTCCACGCAAGATCTCACCCCGTGGGGTCAAAATGATCACATGAACGGTGAACAAAAATCCCAGAACCACACGGGGGGACCTAGTGAATGACCTGCAGAGAGCTGGGACCAAAGTAACAAAGCCTACCATCAGTAACACACTACGCCGCCAGGGACTCAAATCCTGCAGTGCCAGACGTGTCCCCTTGCTTAAGCCAGTACATGTCCAGGCCCGTCTGAGGTTTGCTAGAGAGCATTTGGATGATCCAGAAGAAGATTGGGAGAATGTCATATGGTCAGATGAAACGAAAATATAACTTTTTGGTAAAAACTCAACTCGTCGTGTTTGGAGGACAAAGAATGCTGAGTTGCATCCAAAGAACACCATACCTACTGTGAAGCATGGGGGTGGAAACATCATGCTTTGGGGCTGTTTTTCTGCAAAGGGACCAGGACGACTGATCCGTGTAAAGGAAAGAATGAATGGGGCCATGTATCGTGAGATTTTGAGTGAAAACCTCCTTCCATCAGCAAGGGCATTGAAGATGAAACTTTGCTGGGTCTTTCAGCATGACAATGATCCGAAACACACCGCCAGGGCAACGAAGGAGTGGCTTCGTAAGAAGCATTTCAAGGTCCTGGAGTGGCCTAGCCAGTCTCCAGATCTCAACCCCATAGAAAATAATTTTGTCTGTCATAGTTGAAGTGTACCTATGATGAAAATTACAGGCCTCTCTCATCTTTTTAAGTGGGAGAACCTGCACAATTGGTGGCTGACTAAATATTTTTTGCCCCACTGTACATATGCAGCGCGTGAGTTTCAAGTTTGGGGAACATAATTTTCACCATCAAAAAGCAGCTTTATAATAAAAGCATTACATGCACAATCGCCTTTGTGGTTTGGATAAGGATGCGCGCAGTTGCGACCCTGATGTGTCTGTCTTCACTTTTATCCTGTGAGAAAGACCCAATCACATGATGGAGAACCGTGTGAGTGAGATGATAGGTACTTCTGAGCAGGCAGCACTCAGGGAGAAGGGCCGCAAAAGGCATGGCTTTTTTAGGTTGCATTATGGCCACACAAAGGGAATGCCGCCGGGAAATTCGAGGCATTATCAAGTGCTTCTCAAATTGTGAATGAGAGACTGACGAAGTGTGTACAGTCTGCGCAAAAAAAACTAAGCAGAGCTCATGCCTTTCAAGCTACTTTTTTCAAATCATCATTAGAGTCGCATCATGCAGCCTTGCAATGTATTAAAAATCAAAACTTATAGCCCAAAGTTTGTAGAATATAATTGAAGTTACATTGATAACTCTAAATTAAGCATATAGGAGTACCTATTTCTTTGTTAACCGCTCAACACAGAATAGACTGTGCGCAGTCCCTCAAATTGTTTGGAGAAAATGTCCTTTCTTTTTATTCAGCTTTGTTTAATTGTATTATTCATACTATAAAATAATATAAATCATGCCACGGAATTCTAAGCAAATCTTTTCTGCTAAATGAACTAGTGTAGCCCACAGCCATATGACATAGCCAGATCAGGGCCCAACTCAGAGTATGCTATCCTGTTCTTCTGAAATAGAGTACATTTTCTTCATATCATGTTTCTTTAGAGCTGTCTGAAATAAATAATGGATTTATTGTGAAGGTGTAGGCTATATTACATGTGTTTATTAGACTTTTTAAAATGTAGATGTTCCAAAGGTCTGCATCATGTGTAGAAGCCAGTTGATGCTAAATGTGTTTATGTTAATTAACGGTCAATTACCGTGAGACCGTCAGTTATTTGCTTGACAATTACCGGCTGACGAAATTTAGCATTTTAGTCAATTAACAAGTTTGCAACTACTTACTACTTTTTAGCTACTTTGCAACTACTTAGCATGCTAGCCAACCCTTTCTCTAACCCTTACCTTAACACTTTAACCTAACTCCTAACACTTTAACCTAACTCCTAACCCTAACCTTAACCCTAACCCTAACCTTAACCCCCCCAACCCCTAGCCTAGCTAGCCTAACATTAGCCATCTATCTAACGTTAGCATTAGCCACCTAGCTAACGTTACCCACAACAAATTAGAATATGTAACATATCATATGTTTTGGAAATTCACAACATATTGTAAGAATTCCAATTCGTAACATATTGTATGAATTGCAATTCGGGAAACATATCATACGAATTGTAATTCGGAGCATATCATACCAAATGGATAAATTAATAAATACCATGAGAATTGTAACATATCATACTAATTGGAGTGTCCCGAATATACATTTACTATGTTACGTCTACCCCTGAATCCAGGTTGTAATATAGGACCTTACAAAATCATAGCTACTCTTTTTTGAAAGCTCTACATACTCGGTATGTTGGCCTGGCTCTGCCTGGTTCCTGCTTCACGCCGTGCAGCTAACATTTAGGAAATTACCATTCCTGTTTGTTTTCTCAAGCGGGGAGTTCGTCCAGGATGTTGATTTAATTAGCTGCCGCCCTCCCTGGTGGCAGGCACCATTTTGTTTTGAGAATCCCTGATAAAGCAAGTGGTCCCTGAGATTGGCCTGTCTGTGGTATGTCTGAGCACGTGTCACTGCCATGCCCATTGTGACTCGTGCCCTTGTGTTGCTATCAGACAGGGGTGAGTAATGTGGTTATTCTTAGAGCCTGAGTGCATTCAGCTGATATCGATTTGAGAGCACGACACAGAAGGAAACGGGTTAAGATTAAACAAGATTCTCTCTATTCATCTGAAGGTATTCATTAGGAAATACACGTTGCATGTTGTCGGTCGGACCACTGTGAGAACTTAGTGGAAAGTAAGAGGTATTTTCTTTGTCTGGGGTAAAGGCCAGATACAGTTGAATTCGGAAGTTTACATACACCTTAGCCAAATACATTTAAACTCAGTTTTCACAATTCCTGACATTTAATCCTAGTAAAAATTCCCAGTCTTAGGTCAGTTAGGATCCCAACTTTATTTTTAGAATGTGAAATGTCAGAATAATAGTAGAGCGAATGATTTATTTCAGCTTTTATTTCTTTCATCACATTCCCAGTGGGTCAAAAGTTTACATACAACTCAATTAGTATTTGGTAGCATTGCCTTGGTAGCATTGCTAACTATAGTTTGTTAACAAGAAATTTGTGGAGTGGTTGAAAAACAAGTTTTCATGGTAACTTGGGTCAAACGTTTCAAGTTTCCCACAATAAGTTGGGTGAATTTTGGCCCATTCCTCCTGACAGAGCTGGTGTAACTGAGTCAGGTTTGTAGGCCTCTTTGCTCGCACACACTTTTTTTTTCAATGTTTTTTTGTTGTTGAATTTTACCCCCTTTTCTCCACAATTTTGTGGTATCCAATTGTTGTAGTAGCTACTATCTTGTCTCATCGCTACAATTCCCTTACGGGCTCGGGAGAGACGAAGGTTGAAAGTCATGCGTCCTCCGATACACAACCCAACCAAGCCGCACTGCTTCTTAACACAGCGCGCATCCAACCCGGAAGCCAACCGCACCAATGTGTCGGAGGACACACCGTGCACCTGGCAACCTTAGTTAGCGCGCACTGCGCCCAGCCCACCACAGGAGTCGCTGGTGCGCGATGAGACAAGGACATCCCTACCGACCAATCCCTCCCTAACCCGGACTACGCTAGGCCAATTGTGCGTCGCCCCACGGACCTCCCGGTCGCGGCCAGTTACGACAGGGACTCTGATGGCACAGCTGGCGCTGCAGTACAGCACCCTTAACCACTGCGCCACCCGGGAGGCCCCTTGCACACACTTTTACACTTTTACAGTTCTGTCCACAAATTTTCTATGGGATTGAGGCCAGGGCTTTGTGATGGCCACTCCAATACCTTGACTTTGTTGTCCTTAAGCCATTTTGCCACAACTTTGGAGGTATGCTTGGGGAAGACCCATTTGCAAAGCTTTATCTTCCTGACTGATGACTTGAGATGTTGCTTCAATATATCCACATAATTTTCCATTCTCAAGAGGTCATCTATTTTGTGAAGTGCACCAGTCCCTCCCTCCCACAAAACATGATGCTGCCACCCCTGTGCTTCACGGTTGGGATGGTGTTCTTCGGCTTGCAAGCCTCCCCCTTTTTTCTCTAAACATAATGGTCGTTATGGCCAAACAGTTCTATTTTTGTTTCATCAGATCAGAGGACATTTTTCCAAAAAGTACAATCTTTGTCCCCATGTGCAGTTGCAAAACCGTAGTCTGGCTTTTTTCTGGCGGTTTTGGAGCAGTGGCTTCTTCTTTCTTTTCAGGTTATGTCGATATAGGACTCGTTTTACTGTGGATATAGATACCTTTGTACCTGTTTCCTCCAGCATCTTCACAAGGTCCTTTGCTGTTGTTTTGGGATTGATTTGCACTTTTCGTACCAAAGTACGGCTCTAGGAGACAGAACGCATCTCCTTCCTCTGAGGTATGACGGCTGCGTGGTCCCATGGTGTTTATACTTGCGGAATATTGTTTGTACAGATGAACGTGGTACCTTTAGGCGTTTGGAAATTGCTCCCAAGGATGAACCAGACTTGTGGAGGTCTAAAAACAAATTCTGAGGTCTTGGCTAGTTTCTTTTGAAGGTAGGCCTGAAAATACATCCACAGGTACACCTCAAATTGACTCAAATTATGTCAATTAGCCTAACAGAAGCTTCTAAAGCCATGACATAATTTTCTGGAATTTTCAATCTGTTTAAAGGCACAGTCAACTTAGTGTATGTAAACTTCTGACCCACTGGAATTATGATACAGTAAATTATTAGTTAAATAATCTGTCTGTAAGCAGTTGTTGGAAAAATGACTTGTGTCATGCACAAAGTAGATGTCCTAACCGACTTGCCAAAACTATAGTTTGTTAACAAGAAATTTGTGGAGTGGTTGAAAAACAAGTTTTAATGACTCCAACCTAAGTGTATGTAAACTTCCGACTTCAACTGCCATCTTTGGCAGCCTAGTGGGTTTTCTTCCTTTTGTATCTTTTGCCATGGATATTCATTTTAGTAGCGTAGCTAAATCTCTGCTGGGCTGCAGAAGATGTATGACAAATTTCAGTAAGGAGTAGGGTTCAGGGCTCTTGGAGCTGGAAATGCGGAACATTGAAAACAATTCATGCAAATGTCTCTTTAGGCCACTTAACAGATAACCTGAAGACATGCTCCATGTCAGGTGCAGTCACAGTGCTCCATGCATCTGCTGTCCCCAACCTGATAAGGGGCCCGTAACACATGGTCTATGGCATATATTCAGTGCTTTACGCTGAGTCACAAGGCATCACCAGCCTCCTGGTGTCGTGTGGTGTGTGTTTCAACGAGGGTCCCAGGGGTCTGGGGGATGTTTTAACCGCACCTCCCCATCACATGGCCTCAGCACCATCCACCTCACTCCCACGATCCCTAGCCCCTCCACAAGGGATAGTGCACTTTGTTTGACCCTGACGGAGCCGTGTTCAATGGTACACACTTCAGGGTGGCCTTATCTGTGTTTACCCTTCAAGTGAGTTCTAATCTCGCTACTCCTCGCCTTAGATATTTTTGACCCCGTTGATAATACCTGGAGTGTAATAGCAGTAAACATATGTAGTCTACTTCTTAGTAAAGGATAGAAATGTTGGAA
Source organism: Oncorhynchus kisutch (assembly GCF_002021735.2). Classification (NCBI taxonomy): domain Eukaryota; kingdom Metazoa; phylum Chordata; class Actinopteri; order Salmoniformes; family Salmonidae; genus Oncorhynchus; species Oncorhynchus kisutch. The sequence goes on from NC_034179.2 coordinate 32,694,148, forward strand.
GCCTCCTTCTGTAGAAAGCTGTCCAGTGATATACCTTGTAGCAACATTCCTTGTGGGGTTAGAATGTGTTCTGTATTAATAAGAAATGCATAACAAGTTAAACCTCAATAACATCCCCAGAGCTGAGGGATGATCAGTATCTCAAAGGCAACAAGAGCTGTGGGTCTCACGAGGGACGGCACCATCGAAGGATGTTTTAGTTCAGAATTGGATTAGTAGCTCTGACTGTGAGACACACAGCTGTGTGAGAGCGATGTGGAGTTTACAGATGGTCATGTGCTTTTGATCCATTAACTTTACACCAGGCACCAGACTGAAAGGTCAGATTTTCTCTGACAAAACATCTGTGTAGAGCTATTGTTAATTGGCCTGTCCCAAAGGCCACTATTGTAATGAGTCTGTCCTACTTTTCCAAATGACTCTAACTTCCCTCCCGCCCCTCCACCCATTCCCTCCTCGTCCCTTCTCTGTGTCAGCAGGCTTCAGCCATCCTCTCAGTGTCTCTGTCTCTCACCAAGCTGGCCATTAACACTCTGGTATTATAAAACAATGCAATTATGTGGAGCGAGAGTGGGTTAAATAGAGGGAGGGCTCCCGTGTGTATTCACTGTGATTTATGATACGGCTATTCTCTGCTCACTTAAGATGCCCCCAGGCTTAAGAAAGGGTCCCAAGCGAAGCATTCGGTGCCCTAAGACAAAACACAAGGGGAAAATGTTTGGGTGAATGCACAATAAGCATTCATCAAGCTCCCCCTTTTAGAGACATTTGTTAGGCTTGAGATGGTTTCGGAATTGTCCAAAACATTGGACAAAACGTTTTGGGGTTGATCTTTGAGAGAGGAACTCTTCTAAGGTCAATGGGGTTGTTTGAGGGGGGAATCTATTAGGGAGACTGGGTTTATGTGTATGTAAATGTTTTAGGGACCTTGAGGGCTTTCCATAAACCACAATGTATTACCAGTGTGTAGAATGGTTTGTTTTTCTCTCATTTGTTTGGGGGCAGAATGAGTGTCATTTAGGAATGCAAAAAGTTCTCAAACATAGTTGTAACTTTTTCCCCCTTTCTGTCTGTTCATTCCAGGCAATGCAACAAGACATCCATCGGCAGCGACAGCTGTGACATGATGTGCTGTGGGCGTGGCTACAACCCCTACACAGAGAAGCTGGTGGAGCGCTGCCACTGCAAGTACCACTGGTGCTGCTATGTCACATGTAAAAAGTGTGAGAGGATTGTGGAGAGATACGTCTGCAAATGAGTCCATGTTGTCTACTTCATCCACCCACCCACCTAACCGCCCCACGTCTATGTGCTGGGGCTACAGATAACCAAAGCACTACGTTACCAAGAAGGCTTACTTTTGTCTTAAGCTTTAGCATGTATATTTTGACAAGAAAATGTTTATTTTTGTTCATTCTTTTTAATTAAACTCTGACTCACAAGCTGGACTTAAAACCTTTTCCATTTTACGAACGCGGACACATGGGTGTTGTGACAATGCCTATTGGTTTACGTGAAGACCACCGTCCTCGAGGATTTTTTCTTTCCTTTCATAAATGTGCATTACACTTGCCGTACTCGGATATCAAATGTCTATTTTCGTATATACTTTTATTCAAATAAATGATATTGGATTTGTTTTTTGAGGAGAGAGACTGTAGTCTCCTCGTTTGCTGTTGGGGGTATACTTCCAACCTCGCTCTGATGTTGACACTCACCGTTTACTTCAGAACCATTCCACGGAATTCAAAGGGTTCTGAAGGATCCATGGTGTTTTTCCTCAAATGGTAGTCCTTTTTTCAACAGAGAAAGACACTGAAAGAAAGAGAGGGAAATCGTGCTCAACACACAAAGGGAACTTAAAGTACTTTTAGTTGTGGAACTTTTTTAGTAACTGGTGTTGAACTCTTGAGCACTGGAGCTTGACTGGGGACTCGCCTGCAGACACACAGTTCTGTGTGCATCCTCAGGATAAGGACAAAGAACTCCCAGTGTTAGAAACAGCACATTATCCCTATAATGTCTGACATGCAGGTAGTCCAAAGCCTAACACTTAGAGCATGTGAACGGAACACATCCTTTAATGCCGTGTTATGATGAACCACTCTTATGTGGCTGTACATACTGTCTTTTTGTATGCTGAATTAAAGAAAGAAATATTTATAAACTAATTATAGACTCTTTAACAAGCTCTCAATTTTTTATTTTCCCAAGACCGCAACTCATCATCATCATCATGGTGAATTTTCTTTTTGTAATTTAAAAGAAACTTGGCAAGAGAAATATGTAACCTCACAGGCTGGTGTTTTTGAAATAGACTAGCTATATTTCTTCCCCCCGAATCATTACTGTAATTAATGACATCTCAAAGTGTTAAGAAAATAACAGTTTCACACAATGACCTGTGACTGTGAGATAAATGCGCACACTTGTAATGTGTTTTAGTTTTCAATCAGAAGGCCAATTGGGATCAACCTCTCAATTACAAAAACCCTGGGAAAGTGTTTGTTTGGACATTCTTCACTGTCACAAGGGCTATTAATTATGATTCTATCATGGGTTTAGCCTAACCCTCATACAATCATCTGGATGAGAAGAGATCTTGGATTGGGCGAAACTTCCAATTAAAAAACAAGGCAACAGTAAACGTGTTGCTCCCCACCTTTCAGAATTTGAATTTTCAATCTCTTGTTATAGCGCCACTATCTGACCAATCAGTGTCATTTTGTAAACAGCGGAACTCTATGGAAAACATCATTCACCCAAGTTTCATAAAAATCTGTTTAGTGTTGTCTGAGACTAATGTACGAACGGACAGACAGAGGACAGATGGATGGTGACAGATCCACAATCCTCTCCCTGATTTCATCGTGGGAACAACAAAAATAAATCTAATTTATTTTCATACAAAGGGTAACATTTTTTTTTAGGTTGTTAGTCAAAGGAACAGATCTTGGCAGTTGGCACTCTATAAGGCAGAAGTATAACCCACTGACCAAGCCTTGTGTTGCTTTGTAGTTTTCATGATTCTGAACAGACAGAAATAACTAACTCTTGGCCCATGCTGAGGCTCCAACCTAATCCAGCCGAGCATATGTACCGCTATTGACCTAGCCCGCTTGTGGGAGCAAACTAGAACACTATAGAACTGCAGGGGAGGTATGTTTAATAGAACGCAATCATTGTTACATTAGTTTTTTGGAGGTCTTTTATGAGCTAGGTTTTTGTTTGCAATCATCGACTACTGCTAACAAATTGATTGATGGGCATCTTTTAACTGATTAAATGATGAGAAATACACCGCAGAGTGAATTCCAGATACAATGTGTTGTCTGTAATCCAGCCAAGCCAGTGTCATGGATACATAACCCCTTTTTCATGCTGTGTTACATCAGCCAATGAAAATCACAGGTAGTACATACATAGAAAATGTGTAGATGGGTTGAACAATGGACACTATCTACTTAGGACCCTCAAAGGCTGTCCTGTGAACCTATCTGTCAGTATTTTAAATGCAGTGACAGCATGTGAGGATGGACACAATCTGTCGTGATGAGGAAAGGTGTGGGAGGTAAATGGGGGTTGGAGGAGGAGGAGGGTGGGGGTGAAAGGTTAGAGGTCTGGGGGAAAGAATGGGGAGTCGGAGGAGCACTCTGTGCAGGTGAGTGGAGGTCTCGCTCCACACAGCCCAGCCTGTCGACAGCCTCAAGTACCCTTCAGTCAGTGGCATTCCCTAGGCTGGCAGCTGGATGGGAGGGGGAAGGAGAGTGTGTGTGTGTGTGTGTGTGTGTGTGTGTGTGTGTGTGTGTGTGTGTGTGTGTGTGTGTGTGTGTGTGTGTGTGTGTGTGTGTGTGTGTGTGTGTGTGTGTGTGTGTGTGTGTGTGTGTGTGTGTGTGTGTGTGTGTGTGTGTGTGTGTGTGTGTGTGTGTGTGTGTGTGTGTGTGTGTGTGTGTGTGTGCGTGCGTGCGTGCGCACTTGTGCATGTGTGCCGACTATTGTCTGTCGGTGGGGCCACTGCCAAAACATAAGTGAGGCTAACCTGATGAGTGAGGAGACACAAGCTGCCCTCCATGTAGCAGGTCTAACTTAAGGGCCAGTGACACGCCAAGGGTTACAAACCCTGGTTCTGACAACTTTGGCTGTCCAAGAGCTTGTCAGACCATCAAAGCCATGCTGTCATAGAGTGCGTGTTTGGGTGTGATGTGAAGGGACGGTGTATGGCTATATGGTGACTCTTGACTTGGAGTGCAATAGTAAACTTCAACCTCTCACAAGGCCTCCACTTGACCTCTTGAACACAAAGCTAAAGGCAGTGCCACCTTTGCTAATGGTGACAGCAAGCATTTCCCAACGTAATTAAATACTTGTATAAGTCTATTAATCCCCTAAATGTATGCTCAATATAAAAAACAATAACGTGAACACAATACTGAATTATTATGATAATAGTTTTGTTGAAATTAATTCACTGAAATTTACTACCAGAGATCTACCATGCCTTTAGAATAAGTTCTGAGTTCTGTCTGCATGCTACAATTCCACTGACCTCTTTCTGACCTCTCTAAAACATCTGATTGAACAACGAGGTTGAAATATAGCACAGAAGCACAGAAACAAAGAAGGTTTAACTAATACTTTCACTTTGAGAAATAATTCATATAAGCCATGAAAGCATGGCTAATTCTATCCATTTTACAGAGGACCACTAGTAGCTAAAGGAATGCAAATAAACTTGTTTGCGCATTCTGTCTTTTTTCTTTCTCTCCACACAAAGCCCAGAGAGAAGCAGAGGAGGAGCTGTTAGCTAATGTGAACAGAATGTCCAGGCAGCTTTGTTGCTCAGCCTAACACCATCACATACAGCAGTTTTAGAACACCATAGTTCAAGGCCGCTAAAAAGCATTGTCCTCTAATAATAACAAAACAACCCGACACTAATTGTCACTGAGGTTTACTTTTCTATGTATTTCCAAAAGTATCTGTTTAGCTAGGGTGGCTCTGGGGGAGTTGGCCTGTAATCGAGAGGGGAAAAGGAGAGTTTAATGGACAGCAGTGAAAATCTTCCGGGGTTAATGTCAGCCGAGACCATATAATGACAATCGCCTTTGTGTGCCCTCTGGTCTAGATACTCGCTGTGAATGAGGGAGACAAAGAATTTGACTGGAGTGGTAAAGGCTTTGAGATGTACTGACCCGTACCTTAAATGGACCTTTGTGAGCCACTCCCCACCCTCCTGCTCTTTGTAAAAGGGCCCAGCAGTATGTGCTGTTAAATGCTGTTTTTGTTGTTTGCTGTGAGCAGGCGCCTGGGCCGGCGCTCCGGGGCCGTTAGGATGTGTCCTGAGGCATGTTGCTTGGGAGATAGTAGAGGCAAGGCATGCACGGCAGCAACATCCCAAATAAAGACTAACTTGTAAGATGGGTGAGATGAGTGATTAGGGGAACTGGTGAAGGGAGGTGATGGAAGGTGGTTGAGTGGAGAAATATGTAGAAATAATGGGTGCTTTCCAGAGAAATAGAATTACAGGTAATTCTATTTCTATGGTGCTTTCCCTCAAAATTAAGTCAGTCGAACATCGTCATAGATACGGTACAGATGCTCTCATAATATTGAAGATCAAGACTCTTGGCATAGAGAGCACTCATTATTGAGAATGATTCAGCACTAAAATAAGAATAAAAACAGTTACCATAATAAGAGACACAAAACATGCAATGCGTTTTAGATCAAAGGCAGACATTCATGTTAATTGATATCTTCAGATACTGATTTCAGCTGTAACTATTTCTATAATTAAAAAAGATTTTCATTACACAAAGCTAAAACTGACAAGCATATATTGCCTAATTTTACAATACCTCTATAAGACAGTGTTACATTTAAACTCGAAAAGGGAATGTAAATCTTCATGAATATAGAACATCAGTGTCCTTTCAAATGCATACAGGATTTTTTTGGGGGGGAGGATACATGTTAAATACCAAAAACTTGCCAAATAATTTATTTTATTTGTATTTATTTTATGCATTTTAAATACATTACAGCATATATTACTGAATGTATTTATATAGAATGTACACTACACCAAAAGTACAGTACCAGTCAAAGGTTTGGACACACATACTAATTCAAGGGTTTGTCTTTATGTTTTACTATTTTCTACATTGTAGAATAATAGTGAAGACTTCAAAACTATGAAATAACACATTGAACTATGTAGTAACCAAAAAAGTGTTAAACAAATCAAAATATATTTTATATTTTACATTCTTCAAAGTAGCCACCCTTTGCCTTTATGACAGCTTTGCACACTCTCTCAACCAGCTTTACCTGGAATGCTTTTCAAACAACCTTGAAGGAGTTCCCACACATACTGAGCACTTGTTGGCTGCTTTTCCTTCATTCTGCGTTCCAACTCATCCCAAACCATCTCAATTGGGCTGAGGTCGGGTGATTGTGGAGGCCAGGTCATCTTATGCAACACTCCCATTACTCTCCTTCTTTGTCAAAGAGTCCTTACACAGTCTGGAGGTGTGTTGGGTCATTGTCCTGTTAAAACAAATGATAGTCCCACTAAGCGCAAACCAGATGGGGTGGAGTATCGCTGCAGAATGCTGTGGTCGCCATGCTGGTTAAGTGTAACTTGAATTCTAAATAAATCACCGACAGTGTCACCAGCAAAGCACCCCCACACCATCACACCTTCTCCTCCATTCTTCACTTTATAAATCCAAGATGGTGTAGCAGTCGGATGTGTGTTTGTCTTGTCCCGTGTTAATAAAGTCTTTTTTCATTTTTTCCGTATATATTTTAATCTCACTTTCCATCTACGAACTAAACATATTTTCCTGCAACCCGCCTCACCCAATGTGGTATGGATTAGCATTTTTTTTATATACCTTATAACTGGAACCTCCATCAGAAGCTAGCCTTTAGCTCGGACACTAGCCAGCTTTAGCTCGGACAATTACCTGCCAATCTGCACAGCGCAATATCAACCCAGAGAATATCGGACTGCTTTCCCCACCACATCACTGGATTCATGCCGCAAGCTCTGGACCATCACACCGGATCATCGCAGCTAGCTAGCTGCAACCGAGTGGCTACTCTTGGCTAACGCCTCTGTCCCAAAGCAAGCACCAGTAAGCTAGCCTCGAGCTAGGTTCATCTCCCGGCCAGCCGACGGAGTATACCAGCTAATTCTTGGGCTACAATAGCTCTTCTGCCAATTGGCCTGGACCCTTTATTGTCAACACGGAGCCCCACCGATCCATCACAACTGGCCTGCCGACGTAATCGTCCGATGTGTTTCAACAGGCGATTTCCGGTGCGATGTCGCCAAAACCCATCTGCCAGCCCCGGCCTGCTAGCTTTCTGAACGCCCTGTCTCCCGCTCGGCTAGCATAGTAGAAATGACCGAATGGCTCCCTGACTCACCTATTGCTGGTTATTGGACCCTATGATCACTCGGCTACACAGCTAATGCCTGCTGGTCTATTCATTAACACTGTAACTAATTTTGTTTATCTTTCAACCCCAGCCTCAAACTTAGGTCCTGTGTGTACCTAACTGACCCTCTCTGCCCATTCATCGCCATTTACCCGTTGTCTTAGCTCTCCCGACCAACGCCCGTGATGTCAATATGCCTTGTCTACTGCTGTTTCGGTTAGTTATTATTGTTTTATTTAGCTGTGGAGCCCCCAGCCCTGCTCAACATGCCTTAGATAGCTATTTTGTCCCAACCCCCACGCATGCGGAGACCTCACCTGGCTTAACTGGTGCCTCCAGAGACACAATCTCTCTCATCGTCACTCAATGTCTAGGTTTACCTCCACTGTACTCACATCCTAACTTATCCTACTCCTCCTCTGTTCTTCTGGTGATGTAGAGGTTAACTCAGGCCCTGTAGCCCCCAGTACCACACCTATTCCCCAGGTGCTCTCATTTGTTGACGTCTGTAACTGTAACATGTTAACATCAGAAGCCTCCTCCCTAAGTTTATTTTATTCACTGCTTTAGCACACTCCGCCAACTCTGATGTCCTAGCCTTGTCTGAATCCTGGCTTAGGAAGGCCAGCAAAGATTCTGACATTTTCATCCCAACTACAACATTTTCTGTCAAGATAGAACTGCCAAAGGGGGCGGAGATGCAATCTACTGCGATAGCCTGCAAAGTTCTGTCTTTACTATCCAGGTCTGTGCCAAAAGAGTTCGAGCTTCTACTTTTAAAAATCCACCTTTACAGAAAGAAGTCTCTCACTGTTGTCGCTTGTTATAGACCCCCCTCAACCCCCACCTGTGCCCTGGACACCATATGTGAATTGATTGCCCCCCATCTATCTTCAGAGTTCGTACTGTTAGGTGACCTGAACTGGGATATGCTTAATAACACCCCGGCAGTCCTACAATGTAAGATTGATGCCCTCAATCTCACACAAATTATCAAGGAACCTACCAGGTACAACACTAAATTTGTAAACATGGGCACCCTGATAGATAACATCCTGACCAACTTGCCCTCCAAATACACCTCTGCTGTCTTCAACCAGGATCTCAGCGATCACTGCTTCATTGCCTGCATCCGTAATGGGTCCGTGGTCAAACAACCACCCCTCATCACTGTCAAACGCTCCCTATAATACTTCAGCAAGCAGGCCTTTCTAATCGACCTGGCCCGGTTATCCTGGAAGGATATTGACCTCATCCGGTCAGTCGAGGATGCCTGGTTGTTCTTTAAAAGTGCTTTCCTCACCATCTTAAATAAGCATGCCCCATTCAAAAACAGATATAGCCCCTGACTTGACTGCCCTTGACATCCTGTGGCGTACTGCATTAGCCACGAATAGCCCCCACTTTTCAGGGAAGTCAATATACACAGTCAGTTTCGGAAAGCAAAGGCTAGCTTTTTCAAACAGAAATGTGCATCCTGTAGCACTAATTCCAAAAAGTTTAAGGACACTAAAGTCCATGGAGAATAAGAGCACCTTATCTCAGCTGCCCACTGCATTGAGGCTAGGAAACACTGTCACCACCGATAAATCTACGATTATCGAGTATTTCAATAAGCATTTTTCTACAGCCGGCCATGCTTTCCACCTGGCTACCCCTACCCCGGTCAACAGCTCTGCACCCCCCGCAGCAACATGCCCAAGCCCCCTCGCTTCTCCTTCAGCCAAATCCTGACAGCTGATGTTCTATAAGAGCTGCAAAATATGGACCCCTTCAAATCAGCTGGGCTAGACAATCTGGACCCTCTCTTTCTAAAATTATCTGCCACAATTGTTGCAACCCCTATTACTAGCCTGTTCAACCTCTCTTTCGTATCGTCTGATATCCCTAAAGATTGGAAAGCTGCCACGGTCATCCCTCTCTTCAAAGGGAGAGACACTCTAGACCCAAACTGTTACAGACCTATATCCATCCTGCCCTGCATTTCTAAAGTCTTCGAAAAGCCACGTTAACAAACAGATCACGACCATTTCGAATCCTACCGCACCTTCTCCGATTGCAATCTGGTTTCCGAGCTGGTCATGGGTGCACCTCAGCCACGCTCAAGGTCCTAAAAGATATCATAACCGCCATCGATAAAAGACAGTACTGTGCAGCCGTCTTCATCGACCTGGCCAAGGCTTTCGACTCTGTCAATCACCGCATTCTTACCGGTAGCCTTGGTTCCTTAAATAACTGCCTTGCCTGGTTTACCGTCATACTTCTCAGGCAGGAGACGCATTCTGTCTCCTAGAGATGAACGTACTTTGGTGCAAAAAGAGCAAATCAATCTCAGAACAATAGCAAAGGACCTTGTGAAGATGCTGAAGGAAACAGGTACAAAACTATCTATATCCACAGTAAATGAGTCCTATATTGACATAACCTGAAAGGTCAGTCAGCAAGGAAGAAGCCACTGCTCCAAAACCACCAGAGAAAAGCCAGACTACGGTTTGCAACTGCACATGGGGACAAAGATCGTACTTTTTGGAGAAATGTCCTGATGAAACAAAAATAGAACTGTTTGGCCATAATGGCCATCGTTATGTTTGTAGGAAAAAGGGGGAGGCTTGCAGCCGAAGAACAGCATCCCAACCGTGAAGCACGGGGGTGGCAGCATCATGTTGTGGGGGTGCTTTGCTGCAGAAGGGACTGGTGCACTTCACAAAATAGATGGCATCGTGAGGATGGAAAATTATGTGGATATATTGAAGCAACATCTCAAGACATCAGTCAGGAAGTTGAAGCTTGGTTGCAAATGGGTCTTCCAAATAGACAATGACCCCAAGAATACTTCCAAAGTTGTGTCAAAATGGCTTATGTACAACAAAGTCAAGGTATTGGAATGGCCATCACAAAGCCCTGACCTCAATCCTATAGAAAATTTGAGGGCAGAACTGAAGAAGCATGTGGAGCAAAGAGGCCTACAAACCTGACTCAGTTACACGAGCTCTGGCAGGAGGAATGGGCCAAAATTTACCCAACTTATTGTGGGAAGCCTTTGGAAGGCTACCCGAAATGTTTGGCCCAAGTTAAACCATTTAAAGGAAATGCTACCAAATACTAATTGAGTGTATGTACACTTCTGACCCACTGGGTCACTGACCCACTGACCCAATGTGATGAAAGAAATAAAAGCTGAAATAAATCATTCTCTCTACTATTATTCTGACATTTCACACTCTAAAAATAAAATGGTGATCCTAACTGACCTAAAACAGGGAATTTTTACTAGGATTAAATGTCAGGAATTGTGAAAAACTGAGTTTAAATGTATTTGGCTAAGGTGTATGTAACTTTCCGACTTCAACTGTATGTAGCAATGACATCTTAAATCAGTTTTGTTTGATGTTTTTCTGACACGGGTAATATGCCGGTAGGCTATGTATATTATAACTGCACAATCTTCATTTTAATTCCATTTTTTTAATCATCGCCTTAGAAAGCACTGTCCATTTTGTTGTGTTAGGCTTTGAATACAATAATTAGAATTCCCTTCTCCCAGCTGCCATGTTCAGAAGCACCTCTCACTCACATGGCTCTGTCAGATATATACATTCTTCTTAGCCAATGCCCTTCACTTGATCTCTCGGAACAGGGGCATGGGGAAAAAAACTGTCGTCTGTGCACTTAAATAGCGAATGGAGGACGCTTTTCCCGTGGTTCATTTTTATGCCAGCCAGGTAGGCTATACTCCTGTAAAGCAAAGCAATGTGCTTAATATTAGGAAATTTGATAAATAGATATAGTAGGCCTAGCCTTTTTAATAGAGGCCATCAAAACTTTGTTTTCTAACAAAGTGCATAGCCTATAGAAATGTTGCACAACATGTTCCTGTTCCCAAGAAAGCTAAGGTAACTGAGCTAAACGACTACCGCCCCGTAGCACTCACTTCCGTCATCATGAAGTGCTTTGAGAGACTAGTCAAGGACCATATCACCTCCACCCTACCTGACACCCTAGACCCACTCCAATTTGCTTACTGCCCAAATAGGTCCACAGACGATGCAATCTCAACCACACTGCACACTGCCCTAACCCATCTGGACAAGAGGAATACCTATGTGAGAATGCTGTTCATCGAATACAGCTCGGCATTTAACACCTACACCACCCGATGTCACAGGAAGGCCATAAAGATCATCAAGGACAACAACCACCCGAGCCACTGCCTGTTCACCCCGCTATCATCCAGAAGGCGAGGTCAGTACAGGGGCATCAAAGCTGGGACCGAGAGACTGAAAAACAGCTTCTATCTCAAGGCCAGCAGACTGTTAAACAGCCACCACTAACATTGAGTGGCTGCTGCCAACACACTGACTCAACTCCAGCCACTTTAATAGTGGGAATTGATGGGAAATGATGTAAAATATATTACTAGCCACTTTAAACAATGCTACCTAATATAATGTTTACATACCCTACATTATTCATCTCATATGTATACGTATATACTGTACTCTATATCATCTACTGCATCTTTATGTAATACATGTATCACTAACCACTTTAACTATGCCACTTTGTTTACATACTCATCTCATATGTATATACTGTACTCAATACCATCTACTGTATCTTGCCTATGCCGCTCTGTACCATCACTCATTCGTATATATTTTTGTACATATTCTTTATCCCCTTACACTTGTGTGTATAAGGTAGTAGTTTTGGAATTGTTAGTTAGATTACTTGTTGGTTATTACTGCATTGTCAGAACTAGAAGCACAAGCATTTCGCTACACTCACATTAACATCTGCTAACCATGTGTATGTGACAAATAAATTTGATTTTATTTGATTTGGGCTCTCATGAAGTGTTTGATTTAATTTTTGGAAACATTTATATTGATGTCAGAGTGATTAGAGAGACAATAGAGTGCTGAGTACCAGGCATTTAACAAGTTTGGTAAGCCACTAATGACCATCAGCAGCATTTTAGCATGGAGAAGCCTAGTTACCTAATTTGGCTGCAGTCATGACTCTTGACTGCCGGTGTGGCGCTAATATGGTCACCATAACAGCCCTTTAAATAGGTTAAAATTCACAATGCCGCAAGGCCAGATGGATTTAAAAATATATATATATATTTAACTAGGCAAGTCAGTTAAGAACAAATTCTTATTTTCAATGACGGCCTAGGAACAGTGGGTTAACTGCCTGTTCAGGGGCAGAACGACAGATTTGTACCATGTCAGCTTGGGGGTTTGAACTTGCAAGCTTCTAGTTACTAGTCCAACACTCTAACCACTAGGCTACCCTGCCGCCCCATTACCAGGATACATACTCAGAGCATGCGCTGACCAGCTGGCAAGTGTCTTCACTGACATTTTCAACCTCACCCTGATCCAGTCTGTAATACCTACATGTTTCAAGCAGACCACCATAGTCCCTGTGCCCAAAATGCCAAGGTAGCCTACCTTAATGACTATCGACCTGTATCACTCAAGTCTGTAGCCATGAAGTGGTTTGAAAGGCGGGTCATAGTTCACATCAACACCATCATCCCAGACACCCTGAATCCACTCCAATTCACTTACCGACAAAACAGATCCACAGAGGATGCAATCTGTACTGCACTACACACTACTCTTTCCCACTTGGGCAAAAGGAACACCTATGTTAGAATGCTGTTCATTGATTTTAGCTCAGCTTTCAACACCATAGTGGCCTCGAAGCTCATCACTAAGATAATGACCCTGGGACTGAAAATCTCCCTCTTCCACTGGATCATGGACTTCCTGACGGGACACCCCCAGTTGGTGAGAGAAGACAACAACACGTCCGTCACACTGACCCTCAACAAGGGGGACCCTCGGGGATGCATGCTTAGTTCCCTCCTGTACTCCCTGTTCTCCCACGACTGTGTGGCCGTGCACGACTCCAACACCATCATTAAATTTGCAGACGACACAACGGTGGTACACAGCCTATAGGGAGGAGGTCAAAGATCTGGCAGTGTGGTGCCAGAACAACAACTTCTCCCTCAGTGTCAGCAAGACAAAGGAGCTGATCATGAACTACAGGGCTGTAGTGGAGCAGATAGAGAGTTTCAAGTTCCTCTGTGTCCACATCCCCCTCAGAAGGCTGAAAAGATTTGGCATTAGTATTTTTTGTATTTTAGTATTTTATTAGGACCCCTAATTGCTCTTCCTGTGGTACAAACAGGAAACAAAACACAACAAATAAAATACATAAAAGACATAATATAACACTACATAATACAATACATAATACAATGAAAAATATATAAAAATGTCTGTGTTTCTTCACTGTCCCCGTCAGGTGTTCTTTCATCTGTTTCTTGAATCTGGTTTTATTGCTAGCTTGAGTTATGTGGGGTGGCAAAGAGTTCCATGTAGTCATCGCTAAATGTAATACTGTGCGTTTCCCAGCCTCTGTTCTGGACCTGGGGACTGTGATGTGACCTCTGGCTACATGTCTTATGTGGTACTGATGAGTGTCCAAACTGTGTGCCAACTGCTTGAACAGACAGTTGTATCCCATTAACACATCGCACAAAAACCAATAGTGATGCAGTCAATCTCTCCTAAACTTTGAACCATGATAGATTGACATGCATACCACTGACATTCGCCCTCCTGTATATCTATGTGCAATAAAGTACCAGTCAAAACTGTGGACACAGCTACTCATTCAAGGGTTTTTCTTTATTTTTACTGTTTCTACATTGTAGAATAATAGTGAAGACATCACAACTATGAAATAACACATATGGAATCATGTAGTAACCAAAAAAGTGTTAAACAAATCAAAATATATTTTAGATTTTAGATTCTTCAAAGTAGCCACCCTTCGCCTTGATGACAGCTTTGCACACTCCTGCCATTCTTTCAACCAGCGCTGACTGGATCACTCAGAGTTCCAATAGGGCAATTGTTTGCTTGCCGAGGATTTTAGGCTTGAGGTGGCTTCCTTGATCACACAGGTAGCCAGCCTACGTAAGAAACTAGGGAAAATGCAGAGTGGAATTTTGACCTTTTCTATGCCAGGGTTTGGACAGCATTAGTGTATGTTGGACGCATCTCAGTCTTGTCGTTTGTCGTTATCCAACTGGCCGATGTGCCCGGAGCTTGTTTGCCAGGGGAGCAACCTCCTGCCTCTCCTCCCCCATCTGATAGCGGAGTCAAAAGAGCACAGCAAGAGGAGCATGGCAATAATCGATGATCACATCTCACGAGCCATGGAAGTCGAAGACAGCGTCCTCCTTCAAAGCAGTCTACACTCCCAACGAGAGGCCCGGAGTGAATACAAATAACAAATAGTTTTGCCTCCCTGGAGCCTGATCTTCCTCCTGATTCCCCAGGGCAGCTGTCCAGGCCATTTACTTTTTTCAATCTTTAGTAAGGATATCAAATCAAACTTTATTTGCCACATGCGCCAAATACAACAAGTGTAGACCTTACTGTGAAATGCTTACTTACAAGCCCTTAACCAACAGTGCAGTTCAAGAAGAGTTAAGGAAATATTTACCAAATAAACTCAAGTAAAAAAATTTATAAAAGGTAACACAATAACATAACAATAATGAGGTTATATACAGGGGGAACCAGTGTGCGGGGGTACGGGTTAGAGGTAATTTGTAGATGTAGGTAGGGGTGAAGTGACATATGCATAGAAAATAAACATTGAGTAGCAGCAGTGTAGAAAACAAATTGAGGGGTGGGGGGTGGGGGTCAATGTAATAGTCCGGTGGTCATTTGATTAATTGTTCAGCAGTCTTATGGCTTGGCGCTCCGGTACCACTTGCCGTGCGGTAGCAGAGACAACACTCTATGACTTGGGTGACTGGGTCTCTGACAACTTTATGGGCTTTCCTCTGACACCGCCTATTATAGTATGTAAACAAAGTGGCATAGTTAAAGTGGCTAGTGATACATGTATTACATAAGGATGCAGTAGATGATATAGAGTACAGTATATACGTATACATATGAGATGAATAATGTAGGGTATGTAAACATTATATTAGGTAGCATTGTTTAAAGTGGCTAGTGATATATTTGACATCAATTCCCATCAATTCCCATTATTAAAGTGGCTGGAGTTGAGTCAGTGTGTTGGCAGCAGCCACTCAATATTAGTGGTGGCTGTTTAACAGTCTGCTGGCCTTGAGATAGAAGCTGTTTTTCAGTCTCTCGGTCCCAGCTTTGATGCACCTGTACTGACCTCGCCTTCTGGATGATGGCGGGGTGAACAGGCAGTGGCTCGGATGGTTGCTGTCCTTGATGATCTTTATGGCCTTCCTGTGACATCGGGTGGTGTAGGTGTCCTGGAGGGCAGGTAGTTTGCCCCCGGTGATGCGTTGTGCAGACCTCACTACCCTCTGGACAGCCTTACGGTTGTGGGCGGAGCAGTTGCCGTACCAGGCGGTGATACAGCCCGAGAGGATGCTCTCGATTGTGCATCTGTAGAAGTTTGTGAGTGCTTTTGGTGACAAGCCAAATTTCTTCAGCCTCGTGAGGTTGAAGAGGCGCTGCTGCGCCTTCTTCACGATGCTGTCTGTGTGGGTGGACCAATTCAGTTTGTCTGTGATGTGTACGCCGAGGAACTTAAAACTTACTACCCTCTCCACTACTGTTCCATCGATGTGGATAGGGGGGTGTTCCCTCTGCTGTTTCCTGAAGTCCACAATCATCTCCTTAGTTTTGTTGACGTTGAGTGTGAGGTTATTTTCCTGACACCACACTCCGAGGGCCCTCACCTCCTCCCTGTAGGCTGTCTCGTCGTTGTTGGTAATCAAGCCTACCACTGCTGTGTCGTCCGCAAACTTGATGATTGAGTTGGAGGCGTGCGTGGCCACGCAGTCGTGGGTGAACAGGGAGTACAGGAGAGGGCTCAGAATGCACCCTTGTGGGGCCCCAGTGTTGAGGATCAGCGGGGTGGAGATGTTGTTGCCTACCCTCACCACCTGGGGGCAGCCCGTCAGGAAGTCCAGTACCCAGTTGCACAGGGCGGGGTCGAGACCCAGGGTCTCGAGCTTGATGACGAGCTTGTAGGGCACTATGGTGTTGAATGCCGAGCTGTATTCAATGAACAGCATTCTCACATAGGTATTCCTCTTGTCCAGATGGCTTAGGGCAGTGTGCAGTGTGGTTGAGATTGCATCGTCTGTGGACCTATTTGGGCCGTAAGCAAATTGGAGTGGGTCTAGGGTGTCAGGTAGGGTGGAGGTGATATGGTCCTTGACTAGTCTCTCAAAGCACTTCATGATGACGGAAGTGAGTGCTACGGGGCGGTAGTCGTTTAGCTCAGTTACCTTAGCTTTCTTGGGAACAGGAACAATGGTGGCCCTCTTGAAGCATGTGGGAACAACAGACTGGGATAGGGATTGATTGAATATGTCCGTAAACACACCAGCCAGCTGGTCTGCGCATGCTCTGAGGGCACGGCTGGGGATGTCGTCTGGGCCTGCAGCCTTGCGAGGTTTGACACGTTTAAATGTTTTCCTCACGTCGGCTGCAGTGAAGGAGAGTCCGCATGTTTTAGTTGCGGGCAGTGTCAGTGGCACTGTATTGTCCTCAAAGCCGGAAAAAAAGTTATTTAGTCTGCCTGGGAGCAAGACATCCTAGGTTTTTCCAGCCCTGGTTGCGCAATCGATATGCTGATAAAATTTAGGGAGTCTTGTTTTCAGATTAGCCTTGTTAAAATCCCCAGCTACAATGAATGCAGCCTCCGGATATATGGATTCCAGTTTGCAAAGAGTCAAATAAAGTTCGTTCAGAGCCATCGATGTGTCTGCTTGGGGGGGAATATATACGGCTGTGATTATAATTGAAGAGAATTCCCTTGGTAGATAATGCGGTCTACATTTGATTGTGAGGAATTCTAAATCAGGTGAACAGAAGGACTTGAGTTCCTGTATGTTGTTTTGGCCACACCACGTCCCGTTAACCATAAAGCATACGCCCCCGCCCCTCTTCTTACCAGAAAGATGTTTGTTTCTGTCGGCGCGATGCGTGGAGAAACCAGCTGGCTGCACCGTCTCCGATAGCGTCTCTCCAGTGAGCCATGTTTCCGTGAAGCAAAGAACGTTACAGTCTCTGATGTCCCTCTGGAATGCTACCCTTGCTCGGATTTCATCAACCTTGTTGTCAAGAGACTGGACATTGGCGAGGAGAATGCTAGGGAGTGGTACACGATGTGCCCGTCTCCGGAGTCTGACCAGAAGACCGCTACGTTTTCCCCTTTTTCGAAGTCGTTTTTTGGGGTCGCCGGCTGGGATCCATTCCGTTGTCCTGGGTGAAAGGCAGAACACAGGGTCCGCTTCGCGAAAGTCATATTCTTGGTCGTACTGATGGTGAGTTGACGCTGCTCTTATGTTCAGTAGTTTTTCTCGACTGTATGTAATGAAACCTAAGATGACCTGGGGTACCAATGTAAGAAATAACACGTAAAAAAACAAAAAACTGCATAGTTTCCTAGGAACGCGAGGCGGCCATCTCTGTCGGCTTTGGTGACAAAACGGATTGCACTGTGATAGACTGCATCCAATTTGTTGAGTAGGGTATTGGAGGCTATTTTGTAAATGACATCGCCAAAGTCGAGGATTGGTAGGATGGTCAGTTTTACAAGGGTATGTTTGGCAGCATGAGTGAAGGATGCTTTGTTGTGAAATAGGAAGCCAATTCTAGATTTAACTTTGGATTGGAGATGTTTGATATGGGTCTGGAAGGAGAGTTTACAGTCTAACCAGACACCTAAGTATTTGTACGTGTAGTCCACGTTTTCTAAGTCAGAGCCGTCCAGAGTAGTGATGTAGGACAGGCGGGCAGGTGCAGGTAGCGATCGGTTGAAGAGCATGCATTTAGTTTTACTTGTATTTAAGAGCAATTGGAGGCCACGGAAGGGCAGGCTCCGGACTGGGATCCGTTACTGCAGGCTCCTTGCCATGGAACATCGCTACAGGCTCTGGGCCATGGATCATCACTGGAGGCTTCGTGCCATGGATTACCACTACAGGCTCCGGGCCATTGATCATCACTGAAGGCTTCGTGCCATGGATCATCACTGGAGGCTCCGGGCCATGGATTATCACTGGAGGCTTCAGGCCATGGATCATCACTGGAGGCTTCATACGTGGAGCCGGAACAGGTCTCACCGGACTGAGGAGACGAACTGGCAGCCTAGTGAGTGGAGCTGCCACAACACATCCTGGCTGGATACCCACTCTAGCTCGGTGAGTGTGGAGAGCTGGCACCGGATGCACTGGGCTATGACGGCGCACTGGAGGCATAGTGCGTAGAGCCAGCGCAGGACACACTGGACCGTGGAGGCGCACCGGAGGTCTGGAGCGCAGAGCTGGCACAACTCGTCCTGGCTGGAAACCCCCCGTGGCCCGGCAAATGCGGGGAGCTGGAGCAGGCCGCACTGGGTTGTGCTGGCAAACTGGGGATACCGTGCGTAGAGCTGGCGCAGGATAACCTGGGCCGAAGAGACACACCGAAGGCCAGGAACGCTGAGCCAGCACAATCCCCCCTGGCTGAATGCCCACTCTAGCACGGCAACTGCGAGGAGCTTGCAGAGAGCGCACTGGGCTGTGGCTTTCGCACCGAAGGCATGGTGCGCAGAACCGGATAACATGGTGCTTGACCAGTCACTCGCTCCCCACGGTAAACACAGGGAGTTGGCTCAGGTCTCAACCTTGACTCCGCCAATCTCCCTGTGTGCTTCCCCCCAAATTTGTTTTTGGGGGCTGCCTCTTGTGCTTGCTTCGTTGAGCCAACTCCTCGTAACGTCACGTTCCGCTTTAGCTGCCTCCATCTCCTCCTTCGGAAGGCGATACTCTCCAGCCTGCGTCCAGGGTCCTTTCCTATCTAAGATCTCCTCCTAGGTCCATTCCTCCTGACCACGCTGCTTGGTCCTTTGGTGGTGGGATCTTCTGTTACGGTCGTTTAGAGATGGAGACCAAGGTGCAACGTGGTAGGCGTACATTCTGAATTTATTAAATGAACAACCCAAAAAACAAGAAAGATAAACGACACGTAAAGTAATGTAGCGCTAAACCAGCAACTAACAAAAACAAGATCCCACAACAGAAAGTGGGAAAAAAGGCTGCCTAAGTATGATCCCCAATCAG
This sequence comes from Oncorhynchus kisutch, assembly GCF_002021735.2. Classification (NCBI taxonomy): domain Eukaryota; kingdom Metazoa; phylum Chordata; class Actinopteri; order Salmoniformes; family Salmonidae; genus Oncorhynchus; species Oncorhynchus kisutch. The sequence continues at coordinate 32,713,736 of NC_034179.2, forward strand.
AGACAACGATAGACAGCTGCCTCTGATTGGGAACCATACTCGGCCAAAAACAAAGAAATAGACAACATAGAATGCCCACCCCAAATCACACCCTGACCTAACCAAATAGAGGAATAAAACGTCTCTCTAAGGTCAGGGTGTGACACTATTGTTATAATGGTGATCATTATAATAATAAGTAATGTCATTAGTAGGCTTAGTATAGCAGCCTTTTATAACCACCATCGAGCTGTAGGCTTAAGAGCATATCCTGTTTAGTCTTAATACCGTAACTTATTAAGGCCTATATTACCTTATATAGCCTACTGTATAATTTGTGGGGTGGCATGTAGCCTAGTGGTTAGAGCGTTCGGCCAGGAACGGAAAGGCGACTGGATCAAATCCCTGAGCTGACAAGGTAAAAATCTGTCCTTCTGCCCCTGAACAATGCAGTTAACCCACTGTCAGCTGTCATTGTAAATAAGAATTTGCTCTTAACTGACTTGCCTAGTTAATAATAAAGGATCAATAATTTCTTTGTTCATGTCATCGCACAGTATATGAGTCATTCATGATTTTAACAGTAATCAAGCATTTTAGTTTTAAAATAAAATAAAGTGACCATTGAATAATTAGTGTAAACAATAAATAGGCCTAAACCGTTCCATTTCGGAAATTGCATTCACAAATGAATGTGTAACGTAGTTAGGAAGTTAGGAAGCAGGTGCAGAAGATGAGTTTAATAACTAGAAACATGAAGATAATCAAAACAGGAGTAGCGTACTGAACGTAAACAAAACCAATACTGCCTGAAAACTAAGGCTACTGAGGGCTAAATAAAGGGAGAGGGGGGAGAAGGTGTGCACAATGATGGTTACCAGGTGTGAGTAATGTGGGTCGTCAGGACCGGTGGTTAGTAGACTGGCGACGTCGTGTGCCGGAGCGGGAGAGGGGGAGTAGGCGCAACAGTAACCCATCCCCAGCGCTCCTCTGGACCTTACCCTTTCCAGTCCACCAGGTCATGAGACCGACCCCCACGACGTCGGCTCCCATCGATGTCCAGGGGAGTTGGAGGGGTGTCGCGGGGAACCAGGAACCACCGGCCTGAGGAGGAAAACATGAAAAGAGGGTGAGATTTGGTAGTTAGTGGGGAGTTGTAATTTATAGGTTACCTCATTCACCCTCCAGGAGGACCTTCAAGGCCCCCACAAACCAGAAGCTCATCTTCCTACAGGGCAGGCAGAGGGAGAGGTTCCTGGTGGAGAGCCAGATGCGATCACCTGGATGGAACACGGGAGCCTCACTGAGGTGGCGGTCCGTCTGATCTTTCTGGCGGCGGACAGCATGCTGGAGCCTCACGTGTGCATCGTTCCAAACCTCCTCTGCGTACATGAACCACTCGTCCACCGTAGGAGCTTCGGTCTGGCTCGGGGTCCACGGATCCAGGGCCAGCTGATACCGCAGGACACACGGGATGGGGGTCAGCTCAGTGGAGGAGTGACGTAGGGAATTCTTGGAGTACTCCGCCCAGGGAAGTAACTGGGCCCACACCCCCCCGCCGATCCTGTCAGTGACTCCTAAGGAACCTCCCCAGTTCCTGGTTCATCCTATCCACCTGCCCATTGGACTGAGGCCGATACCCGGAAGTGAGACTGACCATGACCCCCAGCTTCTCCATGAAGGCTTTCCATAATCGTGACAGGAATTGCAGGCCACGGTCAGAGACGATATACTCCGGAAGGCCATAGTGCCAGAAGGCCTGTTGCAAGAGTGCCCCAACGACCTGGAGAGCAGTAGGGAAACCAGAGAGAGGGATAAAATGACAGGATTTAGAGAATCTGTCCACAACAACCATAATAGTAGTGAAACACTCAGAAGAGGGGAGATCAGTGATAAAATCAATGGACAGATGAGACCAAGGCCGCAGAGGCACAGGAAGGAGTTTCCCTGCTGGAGTGTGCCAGGTAGATTTAGTTTGGGCACATACGGAGCAGGAGTTGACATAGCGAGCGATGTCCTGAGGCAAGGTGGGCCACCAGTACTTTCCGAAGATAGATTGAATAGTATGGGTAATACTTGGGTTTCCAGCGACGAGAGATGTGTGCGCCCAGGACAACAGCTGATTCCTTATCCCTGTGGGAACGTAGGTGCACTCCGGAGGACAGATAGCAGGTGCAGGTTCTCTCTCCAGAGCCAGGCGAATATCCACATATATGTCCCAAAACACGGGGGCAACGACTTCCAATGGCCGAATGATTTGTGCATTCAGGACAGGAACCTCTTCTGAATCGTAGAGACGAGACAGGGCATCGGCTATGACGTTCTTTGAACCTGGGCGATATGACAAGGTGAAGTTGAATCTAGTGAAGAAAAGGGCCCACCTTGATTGGCGTGGATTCAGCCACCTCACTGTCCATATGTACTCCAGGTTCCCATGGTCGGTGAGGATGAGAAATGGCTCTTCTTCAGAGCTCCCCGTCACGGATGTCATACTTCCTCTCTGCAGGAGACAGTTTTTTTGAGTACCATGCACATGGAAACAATTTCTGTGGGTTACCTTGACGTTGGGACAGCACGGCCCCCACACCAACTTCTGAAGCATCCACCTCCACCCCGTAGGGCAGCGAAGGATCTGGATGTTTCAGCAACAAGGTGAAACACCCCTTCAGTATGTGGAAGACCTCCTCGGCTGCAAAACTCCACACCAACTTACGAGGACCACTCTTGGGGTGAGAGGAGAGGCGATGGAGCTGAAGTTACTAATGAAGCGGCAGTAGAAGTTGGCAAACCCCAAAAAACGTTGTGGTGGTTGGGATTGGCAATAACATGACTGCATCAACCTTCCTCTCCTCCCTCATCACTCCCTGTGGACTGATCTGGTATCCAAGAAGGAGACAGCGACCTGATGGGGAGCAGGTGTATGCAATGATGGTTGCCAGGTGTGCATAATGTGGGTTGCCAGGACTGGTGGTTAGTAGAGTGGCGAAGTTGAGTACCGATGCTGGATAGCGGGAGTAGGCATGACAGAATGTGACTGTTTTTAGTCTTTGCTGTAACAAAGGCTTTACATTGTTCCAAATGGTCAGAAAAATTATATTGTAATCTAACAGCCCCTGTATGGCACACATAATATGCAAGTAGCGGTTGCTCCTTACCTTCCTTTTCTTGATCTACAGTATTTTCCACTAGTCAAATGTATTCCACACATCTGACTTCCCCTTTAACTCATGAGCAACCAGTAAACATTCCCCCATTTTGAGTTTATTTGTCACAGCCTCTGCATCCATTTTGGCGTCACGTGTTACGGTGTTCAGAGTTTGTTATTAAACAATTTATTGATGTGATTATGAAATGCTGTAGGTCAGGCCCTATTGGTTACGTGCATCCGATGCATACATGTGTCACATAAAGAGATCAAGGGTTGAGGGAATAGGGAATGTTTTTCCAAAACAAATGAGGGATTTCGGTAACTCAAGTCTTCAGTCAGAAATGGCTGTAATTCAAATCAAATCGTATTTGTCACATGCTCCTGTAACGGGATTCTTCTGTTGAAGGAGAGGCGGACCAAAAGGCAGCGTGGTTGTTTTGTACATCTTTAATGAAGATGATAAATTAACAATAAACAAAACAAGAAATGTGAAAAACCGAAAACAGCCCTATCTGGTGTAACAAACACAAAGACAGGAACAGACAAACTAGACACACAACATAGAATACCCACTCAGATCACACCCTGACCAAACAAAACATAGAAACATACAAAGCAAACTATGGTCAGGGTGTGACAGCTCCAAATATAACAGTTGTAGACCTTACCGGGAAATGCTTACTTACAAGCCCTTAACCTGCAATGCAGTTGAAAAAAAGAAAATATTTACTAAAAAAACTAAACTAAAAACTAAAAAGTAACACAATAAAATGATGTAACAATAATGAGGCTATATACAGTGCAGGGGGTAGTGGTACCGAGTCAATGTGCAGGGGGTACAGGTTGTCAAGGTAGTTTGAACATGTAGGTTGTGGTAAAGTGACTATGCATAGATAATAAACAACAAGTAGCAGCAGTGTAAAAACAAAGGTGGGGAGGGTCAATGTAAATAGTCTTGGTGGCCATTTGATTAAATGTTCAGCTTCAGCAACATGGACAGCGCAATACACACTGTTGATGTTCTGTAGTGGTCTCTGCAGCATGGAGGAGAGACACTGGGTGCTAGTCACTCGCTGTCTTTTTCTTTTCAACACAGCGCAGCAAGTCTGTGCCAGGCCCGGCACAAAATATCTATTGTGGTCGGACACCCTCTAGTCATTTGTGTGTCTTAATTATTTAATCAAACAGTTTGCTTAAAGCGTCAGACAAACTCAGTGCATATAGTTGATTTGATTAAAACACATAGGATGTGTCTATATATAGAAAGATAAACGTTTTAGAATTTTGACCAATCAATTGGTCGAAAGAACATACGACTCTTAGTCAACCAAGATGTTTTTTTCACCTATTTCACATCTTCAAAATCCTCAAGTATGACTCAAGAAATATGCAATTAATCTGTAAATAATTTTTACGTTTTTGCTGAGGATGTTTTAGTAGCGCAATGTTTTTCCGTCTATTTTGTATATATATTTATATTACATTTTTTCTCCCAATGTGTCTCATGGGGGACAAACATCATTAACCAAATACAGAATCAGTTAGGAAACTCACCTCCAGACAGAAATCTTGTTTTTTCTAATGAAAAACACAGGTGCCAATCGGCCTGGACTATCTACATGAAGCCTTTTTTTTACCTCCTCACATACGCTGCTGCCACTGTTTACTATCGGTCATGTTATTCCCACTGCATATCTACCTCAATTACCTCGTATCCCCTGTATATAGCCAAGTTATCGTTACTCACTGTGTATTTATTATTACTTTTATTATTACGTGTTTTACTTTTCTATTATTTCACTATTTCTTTCTCTCTGCATTCTTGGGAAGGACCCCAAACAAATCATTTCACTGTTAGTCCACACCTGTTGTTTACAAAGTATGTGACAAATAACATTTGATTTGAAATATATCAAAACAAATATTTGAAAATATATTCTCACCTGTATTTGTCAATATATATGGTAAATATATTTTTTAAATGTACATTTGACTGTATTTTAAAAAAACAAGATATGCTCACATTAAAACCTTGGGCAAATATAAGATATTCACCAAATCATATTGTAATGAAATGGTGACTTTACTCATAATAACAATGTAAATTATATCACTGCCAAAGTTTTGGCTTGGTGGCCCAAAAATCTGCATTGATTAATACGCAAAGCATGATATAAGAATCCTCTGAAGGGCCAAACTATGTCCTATGCTGAATTAGGAACCACCTTGGCCACCCTCTAGACTAGATGTCATAGTCATGCATTTCTGGAATTGTCAGGCCATACATGTATTTGAGCAAAGCTGCAAATGTATGTTCATGCATCTCTTGAATACATTTTAAGGCATTACATCCATTTTAGCATAGATGCAAATGTCTGTACATGTATTTGAAATGCATTTTACGTGAAGTTAAATATATTGAAAAAATTAAAAGTCAATGTTGTATTACCAAAACAGAGTGAAGAAGAGAGAAAGCGCAAGATGAAAGAGAGGGAGCAATGGAGTAAAGGATGAAAGGAGGTATAGAGAGCTAAGTACTCTGGGAAAAGTAAATAGCGGGCCATGTAATCACAGTGGATCTGAACAGAGGGCCTACAGAGAAGTCTGCACCCTGAGGAGACAAGTCAACAAACCCAGGGGGAAAATGGCTAACTAATTGACATTACTGAGCAGGGTTGAGGACACACACACACACACACACACACACACACACACACACACACACTAGACTGGGTGTCAGTCTAGCTTATGTTCACCACATTTTCAATCTGTGCTTCTTCTCCTCTTTAGTTACATTCCACTTCGTTCTGCTCAGTTAATTTTCCCAGATTTCTGGCGCATATATGTTTTAACCAGCTGCTCACTTTTATCCACTTTATATAATCTGAATAATGGACAATTTCATCCCCTTCCTGACATGTAGTCGCAAACTCTCCCGCTGTCAGAGGCCAAAGTAAGCTGGCCCAGAGTAGGCCAACGATGATGGACGTTTGCTCAGCACTCGGCCAACAGGCCTGGGATCAGTACTGGAGATCAGATAAATAGAGTGGTGGTGCCTCTGAAACTGACCACAGAGCAGTGGAGGCGTGGGCAGGATGCCCTGGCGTTTCAGCACCATGTGTGATGTATATATCCTGATGGTATTATAATGTAATATACAGCTGGACTGGCCCTTTAATGTTAAGACTGGCACAAGCCTTCAGCTCTCAGGAATCTGACGCATATCATTACTGGGCTTAATCACAGATGTTTAACTGACCACAGTTTTTTCCCTTAGACGTTGCCATGTTCATATAAGACTTATAACAACTTCATATTGCATGATAGGGATTTTACTGTCTGGAGTAGCTAATTGAATAGTAGGAAACATACTGCCACTGCCTTGGTAGAAATCCTGTACACTGCTAAACAATAAGGGTGCTTTGCGGTTCTAAGAACCATTTTGAAGGCCATACAGTATATGAACCGAGCTATTAAACACCTTTCGGTTTTATATAGCACCATTTCTTCTAGCAGTGTACAGTACATAGTGCCAGGTGACGTACCGCCCAGACTAAGAGTGGGTTACCCTTGTGAGTTTACTATATGCCCCAGTCAGTCAGAGTCCTCTCCGATCAGGTTATATGTGGCCACTTTCTCCAGTTCCCAAATGAATGGCTGAGGTATAGAATGTAGACGTCCCCCCTCCTTACTGCAACTCAAGCGCAGCACAGTAAATCAATCAACCGGCCCTCCAAATCTTTCAACTTGTGCTCCGTTTTCATAACATTTTGTAGAGTAAGAAAAATGGAGGATTTTACGTGATTAGGGGGAGAAATTAAATATATATACATGCATATTTATTTCAATCTATCTTCCATTCCAACGTATGGGTAAGTTTGAGTGGTAGCCAGATTTCCCTCCTACTTTAATTGCTTCCATATTTTTTTCAGTGGATGAGGTAATGCCATCTAGTTAGTAAAGATTGAGTAGGAATGGCAGTCCGTGAAGCCATTATGTGTGATTATGAGTTTTTGCAGTAGTGATTTCTACTGAGGATCTTGTAAATCATCTGATTAGAGACACACCCACTAGTAACAGAAGGGGATTCTTATTTTTTTCCAGGAAAACAAATACACGTCTTTCAGCATAGATTTTATTATTTGGTAAGTTAATATTAATATCAATCATCTGATAATCAACCATAGAAGAACAGTATGTCTAGTGAAGGTGCTGAAAATCACCCATTTTCTCTGACTCCCAAGCTTGCAGTAAAGTGAAGTTGCCCTTTGGCACAGATCTAGGATCAGCTAACTAACCTTAACTATTGGAAAGCAGGAAAATGCTAAACTGACCTTAAATCAGTATCTAGGAGCAACTCTCAATTCAACAGCTGTGTAGGCTACCTCTCCAGCTCATTTGAGAGTGACTACAGTTGTGACTGAGGGGATTTCTGCAGGAGCAGCCCATCACTCCTACTGCCACTGACCCCATTCACAGGCCACAGATCTACTATATCATACATGTGTCTGATGTGACTGTGATTTACTGGGCCCTATTAGAGTGCTGGAATGGGCTCAACCCCTGACTGTGTTGTTAAATCTACACTTTGGCTAGGCCGAGAGGAATTGCTGCAATGCTGCCTACCTGCCTCTCTAAAAGGTTTCTCTCTCTGGCTCTGTCTCTCCCAAACTCTTGGCACACACACACGCAACTCTCTCCCGCTCTTTGCAAACCTGTTCCATAGCCTTTAGGTTAACACCGGCCTCCCTGATATCATAACTCTTATTAATAGCAGTGTATTGTCATGTCAGAGTTGTAGTAGCTGTAAACATGGCTTGGGCGTTCTCCATTAACCTCTACAAGTCTAAGCCGATGGGGGGAGGGGGTTCTACTAAGCTAATATATGAAATTGTTTTAAGATGGTCATACCATGGATGATTTTGCCAAAAAGACAGTCAAAAAATGTATCGTAACGAATAAGGTTTTGAAGTGTATTTCCTATACAGTGCCTTCTGAAAGTATTCAGTCCCCTTGACTTTTTCCACATTTTGTTACGTTACAGCTTTATTCTTTTCCCCCTCATCAATCTATACACAATACTCCATAATGACAAAGCAAAACATAGTTGAAGCACATTTGGCAGCGATTACAGCCTCAAGTCCTCTTGGGAATGACTCTACAACCTTGGCACACGTGTATTTGGGGAGTTTCTCCCATTCTTCTCTGCAGATTCTGTCAAGCTCTGTCAGGTTGGATGGGGAGTGTTGCTGCACAGCTATTTTCAGGTTTCTCTGGAGATGTTTGATCGGGTTCAAGTCCGGGCACTGGCTGGGCCAGTGAGACTTTTCCCGAAGCCACTCCTGCCGTTTTCTTGGCTGTGTGCTTAGGGTCGTTGTCCAGTTGGAAGGTGAACCTTCGCCCCCACTCTGAGGTCCTGAGCACTCTGGAGCAGGTTTTTATCAAGGATCTCTCTGTCCTTTTCTCTGTTTAATCTTTGCCTCGATCCTGACTAGTCTCCCAGTCCCTGACGCTGAAAAACATCCCAACAGCATGACGCTGCCACTACCATGCTTCACCGTAGGGATGGTGCCAGATTTCCTCCAGACGTGACGCTTGTCATCCAGGCCAAAGAGTTGAATATTGGTTTCATCAGACCAGAGAATCTTGTTTCTCATGGTCTGAGAGTCTTTAGGTTCCTTTTGGCTCCCAACCATGCTATTTTGTTTGTTTTTTGTGTAGCTTGTAACTTATTTTGTCTCTTATGACCGCAAAGCGATAACTCACCTTGAATTGGACTTGAGAGGGATTTACTCCAAACACCCGAACAGGCACTCATCCCTGTCATTCACAGGAGAAAAATATGTAGATTTCGCAGGAGGAGATCGGGGGGCCTTGTGAGGATCAGTCGATGAGTGGCTAATCTGTCACACCCTGATCTGTTTCACCTGTCCTTGTGATTGTCTCCACCCCCTCCAGGTGTGGTTTATTTCCCTGGGGTATTTAGCCCTGTGTTTCCTGTCTCTCTGTGCCAGTTCGCCTTGTATGTTCACATCAACCAGTGTGTTTTTCCCGTGCGCCTGCTTTTCTATTCTCTTTTACTAGTCCTCCCGGTTTTGACCTTTGCCTGTTTTTCTGGACTCCATTCCCGCCTGCCTGACCATTCTGCCTGCCCTGACCTCGAGCCTGCCTGCCATTCTGTACCTCTGGAACTCTGAACTGGATTTGACCTTTTGCCTGTCCCCAACCATTCTCTTGCCTACCCTTTTTGGATTGTTAATAAAAATCTTGGACTCTAACCATCTGTCTCCTGTGTCTGCATTTGGGTCTCGCCTTGTGCCCTTATACAGTATAATCTGCCTTTGCCATCCGTACTGTTAGCCAATGTCCAATCGCTGGAATATAAATGGGACGAAGTAAAAGCAAGTATATCCTACCAACGGGACATTAAAAACGATAGATATTGATAGCATACAGCTGGTGTAACGGATGTGAAACGGCTAGCTTAGTTAGCGGTGTGCGCTAAATAGCGTTTCAATCGGTGACGTCACTTGCTCTGAGACCTTGAAGTAGTAGTTCCCCTTGCTCTGCAAGGGCCGTGGCTTTTGTGGAGCGATGGGTAACGATGCTTCGAGGGTGACTGTTGTTGATGTGTGCAGAGGGTCCCTGGTTCGCGACCGGGTATGGGCGAGGGCACGGTCTAAAGTTATACTGTTACACTGGCTGGTTATACACTCTATCGGCAGGATAGAACAGCAGCCTCTGGTAAGTCAAGGGGTGGTGGACTATGTATATTTGTAAACAGCTGGTGCACGATATCTAAGGAAGTCTCTCAAGGTTTTGCTCGCCTGAGGTAGAGTATCTCATGGTATGCTGTAGACCACACTATCTACTTAGAGAGTTTTCATCTGTATTTTTCATAGCTGTCTACATACCACCACAGACAGATGCTGGCACTAAGACCGCATTCATTGAGCTGTATAACGCCATAAGCAAATAGGAAAACGCTCATCCAGAGGCAGAGGCCCAGAGGCCCAGAGGCCTACCTGACAAGTTAAATAACTTAGCTTTTCTGAAATTCTGCGATAAATATCACGTTAATTTCATATAAAGCAATAAAAAGTCGTGCTCAGTTTTAGGACGATTTTAATCAGAATACATAATACAAAAACAATTAGAAACATCTAAAGTGCTGAACTTTGTTTATTTTTCTGAACAAACCACTCTGTCATAATCCACTCACACATTCACTCATGCACACCTCTCCATCAGGCTTGGGGCTTGATATCAACATGAGATGCACCTCCCACACACTCTCTCTCTAAAAAACCCAAATAGATTCAAAGCTGATCAATCGCTTTCCATTTGAGGATCGATATTTTGTTCACATAAGTTGTCTTCAAAATACTTGAGATTATGATTTTTCTGAAAGGGTCGTAATGGAGATAAAAAACAGAAAACGTCAAAATTGTGCATGGTGGTTGATATGTTCTTTTAAAACAGTATTACCATTTTTTTTTATCCAGAACGATTGTGCTTTCGTGATCCGTATTAAGTTTTACAGAGAGTTTAAAACAGTAAAGCTGACTAATTGCACTCAGTGCTTTGAGCGACGCTCTCCTTTAGACAGACAGGGGAGAGCAGTGTCGACCACCCTACTAAAGCCAAGGTTAGCGGAGTAAAAGTTGGAATAAAACGCCACTCACCTTGATTCTTTCAGTGCTTGCCACAGTCTTCCCTGCTACCACTTCAGTCATGGTGAACTGCCGCTGCTGTGGGAACTGTTCTGACATTCTCATATGCTTTGCTGATTCGAAGTTACTGTTTGTCGACTTTCTCTTGTTTCCAAAAACATGTTTTGCACGTTATTTTTGTTGGCAAATGAGATTGATTTCTACTCATTGTACTGCCTATCAGCCATCAACAATCACCCATCATCTTCACACGTGAATACGCTGACAGGCCAGGGGGGAAAACTTTGTTGGATTGGGCCATTTTCCCCGGTCTGAGTCCTTTCTGAAGGCACTGTATCTAGGAGATATATATTCAAGTTTGTTTGGACACATATATAACCCCTTATTTTTGTGGACACAACCTACCTCCATACTTCCATTCATTTGTATGGGTTACCTTCAGACAAGTCCTGTCATAGAGCACAAACTACCTCCATACTTCCATTCATTTGTATGGGTTACCTTCAGGCAAGTCCTGTCATAGAGCACAAACTACCTCCATACTTCCATTCATTTGTATGGGTTACCTTCAGACAAGTCCTGTCATAGAGCACAAACTACCTCCATACTTCCATTCATTTGTATGGGTTACCTTCAGACAAGTCCTGTCATAGAGCACAAACTACCTCCATACTTCCATTCATTTGTATGGGTTACCTTCAGACAAGTCCTGTCATAGAGCACAAAACTACCTCCATACTTCCATTCATTTGTATGGGTTACCTTCAGACAAGTCCTGTCATAGAGCACAAAACTACCTCCATACTTCCATTCATTTGTATGGGTTACCTTCGGACCATCATGTTTGTGAGAGTCTCCCCTTACCACCATGGGGTCATGTTAGTTTGTAGCCCAAACGGTTTGGACGCTACAGACGTTTTCGTGAGAACACAGATTTTCAGGATGTCTCATGTTCTGACAAACACTGCTGTAGCTCCTCCACCTTCCAGCGCAGATGTGAAATGTGGTGGATTGAGATACAGCCCATACAAAAAAACAGATATCTCTAGTTTAAACTGACAGATATTGATGGGGATTTTTTTATTATGTTACTTAGATTGACGCATGGGTGCATCAATAGACTGTTAAGGTCCATCAAAATATCTTCACGTGTTTGGAAATTAAACCCAAATAAACTGGTTACGCTGGATGCACACCAAGCAGCTAGCACACACTCTCATTACTCCGTTCACTGCCCTCACAATGGCCCAAGATTAAAATCTTGTTTGGGTCCAACCAAACACTGGCTCTTTGTCTACTCAAGGCAGATCTTTTAAGCTGCCCTAACAGAAAGGTGCCTATGATCGCACAGCAACCCCCCCCCTCTCTCTTTCCTTCTGTGTCTGAACATTGCGTTGAATCGCCCAATGTAACAACATCGCACAGATACAAATGAAAGACATTTGTCCTCTGGTGAGGATGGGTATGGATGAAGTACAACACAATATGTAATGGAGGACTATTTGTCTTTATTTGGGAGGAGAACACTAGGGCCTAGATGACAAATGTGCTGCTCCATCTTAATTTGGCCCTATATGTTATTCTAGAGGGGGTCTGTCTTTGCTGAGAGGGGTGGGGAAAAAGGAGAGACTAGGGAGTGGATGGAACAAGCCAGGGGGCTTAAGGGGAGACTGTGAAATGAAATCAGGGGCTTCATTCTGAGGGGCTTCATTCAGAGCAAGGCTTTTTGTTTCCATACCCAGTCATTGGCTGATTAGACCTGCACAACCCTCTCCGCTCTGGGCTCCTAATAATTCCCAGAAACTCGGCACTCCCAGGGAAGCATGGAAGCCATTTTGTCTCGACCTCTCATTACAACAAGAAAATATTTCCCCCATTTTGGATCAACATCTCATTACAACAAGCAAATATATTCCTGCAAATGGTCATGCCTTTTAATCCCCCATCTCTGTGTAACAAGTCTGGATGCTGCCTATCTGTCCCTCTCATGCCCCCATCATGGCCTGCACGTTTCCTGCCTGTTCTAAATAGCACGTCCTAATATTTACTTCCCCTTTCAAGCCCAGGCAGAGTAGGAGCTAGCCTGGTGCAGTCAGTTTGTTGAGGAGAGAAATTGATGCTCTCATTTATTCTGTTGCTGGAAACAAACATTTGTCCATTCAGGGCCTGTGTGACTTTGCTGAGGGGGAGGGAGGGAGGGGAGGAGGAGGGAGATTGGAGGAGCTGTGGATTGACAGTGGCAGGCTCATTGGCCAGGTTCTTTTTTTGTGTGATTGAGCACCCTCAGCTCAGCTCTCTGTGCTTACAAAGAGAGAGAGAGTGCCAGGGACTGTTGCACAAAACACCAACGGTGGGACCAAACTTAATACTGTGCATATGTACAAATATGTGTGTATGTGTGTGAATACCGGTCACACATACAGGACTACTAGTAATATATACTGATATGTCTGTGTGGTAGTCATCTAAATCAATTGGATATGATTCTCACACCAACTCCAGCCACTGACCCAGTTTGTGTGTGTGGCATTGGATGACACACTAGCTTTGTTTAAAACCAGTCAATGATTAAAGAAAACTCAAGTCTTCAAAAGGCTGGTTTCAGTCGGCTGTCAGCTGCAGCCAAGGCTGTGTGACTGTATCCAATAGCTATTAAATAAACACAGGCAATACGAAAGACATCTGCTGTGTTCAATAGGTCAGAGTAGAGTGATCGATGGTAGTACAGCGGAAGGCAACTCTACAGAGGCTGTTGAATTGGATTGGATTTTATATGGGTCAAAATAATACATACATCAACAAGACGTGTATTTGAACCCAGAGGATAGCACATAAAACTCATTTTCAAAGTGGTCCTCGGTGGTAGAGCAGCATGAAGGAACCAAGCATGGGCCTGATTGGGCAGGCTGAGGCATTGTTGTGTATATAAGCAGGCTCTGAGATACTGCCATACCCCCTTTACTGCAGTTAAGTTAGACAGATGAAGACTTTGACATAGGATTCATTAAAGAGTTTATTTCCAAAACGGTATATCCACAAATTTTTCACATTCGTGTTTTTTAATCAGAAATGATTGCTTATGGGGACCTTTATGTGTTTATATAATATTACTGTCCTCAGGTTTTTAAATCATACATTTTTGATGTGTATTAGAATTGGTTTTGTTGCAAAACGCTATACCCTGAGTATATAAAACATTAAGAACACCTGGTCTTTGAATCCGGGTGAAAGCTATGATCCCTTATTGATCTCATTTGTTAAATCCACTTCAATCAGTGTAGATGAAGGGGAGGAGACAGGTTAAAGAAGGATTTTTAAGCCTTGAGACAAGGATTGTGTATGTGTGCCATTCAGAGGGTGAAGACAAAAGATTTAAGTGCCTTTAAACGGGGTATGAAAGTAGGTGCCAGGCGCACCGGTTTATGTCAAGAACTGCAACGCTGCTGGATTTTTCACACTCAACATTTTCACTTGTGTATCAAGAATGGTCCACCGCCCAAAGGACATCCAGCCAACTTTACACAACTGTGGGAAACATTGGAGTCTATATTCTCTGTGGAACGCTTTCAACACCTTTTAGTGTCCATGCCCGACGAATTGAGGCTGTTCTGAGGGCAAAAGTGTGGAGTGCAACCCTATATTAGGAAGGTGTTCCTAATGTTTGGTATACTCAGTATATATCCATTGTGTAGCTGGAATGGAATGTTCGTATACTGTATATTTAACATATAAATTCAACACATCATGAATCTAGACTCATGCTATAGTGTTTGGTTAGAGTTAGACCTCATCCCAAATGGCACCCTATTCCCTATATAGTGGAGTACTTTTGACCACAATTCTTGAATTAAAAAAAAACTATATTTGTCACATTTGTTTGTGTAAAACCTTGCAGTGCTACTTTTTTCTCTAAGAGTGGGGCAGATATATCTAGTTTTGCAACAAAATGTGATTGTTTGTCTCTTGGAAATGAAACCATGTAGTGATAAGTTTCAAACAAATACATGTCTGTCATTTAACAACCCCATGCCATGATTAGATGGGGGAAAAACACATGATCTCTTTCATATGTTCTTTAAAGAAAAAAAGTGAACTTGACAACATTTCTGAAAATGGATATATAGTGTTTTGGAATGAAACACTTCAATTACTTAAGGCCAAGGAAGGATTTCACTTTTTCTTTCCCTCTATTTCTTTTCGCATCTCTCCATCTTTTTAAAAATCTGTATCGGAACCAGATTTTTGCAAACTGTTGTGTCCCATCGCCAGGGAGTTTTTATCCCGGCGCACAATGAATTCCGAACATTAACTCCTTTTCCCTTTGGAATTTACATCAATACTCACAGAAACAGTGTCATGTTCGCAATAAGATTCATGGCTTTGCTGCATCCAGAGAGACACGAGAGATGAACTGCATTCCCAGCAGGCCATAAAAGCGTTTTGTCTTGTGTACAAAGATTTGAAACGACAGCTTTATAACATGATTGTAGACTTACTAGAATATTATTTTTGGCGTTGGCACTGATGAGGATATAACTCAGTTTCAGAGTTTTTCCCTTATGAATGCCAACCTCTAAAAGGATATTAAAGCACCTTGCTCAGTGTTTATCTACCTATTTTTGTACCAGTGACTGGCGCCAAACTATGATTATCTTCTTTGGAGCGAGGGCAGCTTTGATTAAAACTACATTTAGAAATGTAATAGTTTGCTGTCAGGTATCTGAGGGACAGGTCAGATACATCAAAGAAATGAGGTTTGAGAAACACTGAACTAACTTGACCATAAAGTTATTGTGAAAGATCCTTGAGACTGGACCCAAGGTTCCATGGCCCTTCAAACATGAGTTTGACAGAGCAGACTCAGAGCACTTCAGTCCGTGTTGGACGGCCTCAGCACGTAGGCACTCACACTTCTCTTCAGCCTGCCAACTGGAGATTATCATTACAGCCCCCCCCCCCCCCCCCCCCCCCCCTCTGGGCAGAAGGATTCGGGGACCGGTGGCTGGTGCCAACATTCCAGCCTAGTGGTCATTTTGTTGGATGGATTTCCTGAAGGCTTTCATGCCAGCGTGGCACTTGTGATCCACAATTACTGCTGCACTGCCTCTGTAATCACTGCCCATGACAGGTGGAAAAGACCAGGGGCATTCCAGAAATGAACCTGCCAAACAATGGCTGTTCTAACCTGGCTTTCACATACCACTCCACTCACTCCCTATGGTCAACGGTCAGTCACTATAAAGTGCGACCTTTTTTCGGGCCAACCTTTGTTCAACCAAATTATGATGGATACATTTTTGGCCCTATCAAGGAATGAGGGAAAGCAGATAAAGTTTTAAAATGCTGAGAGACAAAAGCAGATTTCACTGACTAGACTACAGGATGCTGAGCATCAGGAGGACTCCCATTGGCCCTGGCTCTACAGCCAGTTCACTGTAGTCTAAATAAAACCAAATTGAGACCACAGCTATCGAGCAATTACATAAAGCAACACTTGTAGATGTCGTGCTCAGCCCTGTTAGATACTGTACGTAGGGGCCAAAGCTTTGAGATACGTGTGTCTGAAGTTTAGCTGCACATCTTTGACCACACAATGGCCTCATTAGGAAATTAGATCATGTTTAGAATGTTTAGAACAGTCTACATCAACTCTACAATGAAGTGCAGCTGCGTGTCCGGCCTTTATCTTGGTTAGGAATCCGACTGGGTTAAAGCCTATCTGAGAGGACAGGGAGACAGCACTGGTAATGACCGGCTGCTGCTCAGGTCAGGCTGATCTATGAGGGAGATGTACTGCTGCTTCCAGAAAGGACCTGTTAAACGGAGGTCAACAGAGACTGACAGAGATAATATCTAGGGTAGGATTCTATCTGAGGTAACATAAGGGACTGGTAAAAATATAAATTTTGCAGACTGAGTGAGGACAGATACTTAAGAAATACTTAAATGTTTTCTTTGCAAAATAAGGTTTGATCAGATATGAGCTCTCTGCCAGACATTTCAAACGGTTGTTTGTGTTATTGACCTCTGTGGTATTTTGGAGGAGGAGGTTCTTGGAGGGTGTTACACAGAATGGAATGTGCTATGCTTGGTGGCGTATACTGGTTTTTCACAGATAGCAGGGATATCTATCTCTCACTCACTCTCATCACCAGTTTTTTCTCTCTCGCTCTGGTTGTGTGTGTATATGAGTCTCTTCTCTCACACACATTTGCATACTCCCAAACACACACACTTCTCTCTATCCTCTCTCTCTATTCTGTCACCTGGTTTGTATTGGGTGGGGGTCAGAGCACAGATGCCAGTTAAACGGCCTTAAGAAAGCCTGATTAGCACCGGGAAAAAAGAGGTCTGGAGATTATTTGGACCCTGTTGATAGAACGGGGGGGGGGGGAGAAATCCTGGGCTGCATTCATGAATACATTTCAAAGCCTACACGCTCAGTCCAGCACAGTCCACAAAGATCTCTTTTCAATGGTACGGTCTTCCATATAGGAAAGCTAATGGAGTTGTAGCTGCTGTGTTGTTCTAGGAATATATCCACACTCACGTCTCCGCTGGGTCAATGTGAATTTTGTTCTACACGTCAAGAATCAGAGATTATTCTGTCTGTCTGGGGATTACGGATATGTATGACTACGCTTCATTTTGTTTAGAAATGCCAAAGAAATCAAGAAGCTCCAGGTGGTATTCCATTTGAAGTACCTTGGCATCATACTTGATTCCAACCTCTCTTTTCAAAAGCAGGTAAAAAAGGTAACTCATATAACCAAATTCAACCTAACTAATTTCCGATTCATTCAAAATTGTCTGACTACAGAGGTAGCGAAACTGTTTTTCAAATCTATGATACTCCCCCACTTAACATACTGCTTGACTAGTTGGGCCCAAGCTTGCTGTACAACATTAAAACCTATTCTGTCTGTCTACAAACAGGCTCTCAAAGTGCTTGATAGGAAGCCCAATAGCCATCATCACTGTTACATTCTCAGAAAGCATGAGCTCCTGAATTGGAAAAATCTTGTGCAATAGACCGACGCATGTCTTGTATTCAAGATCCTAAATGGCCTGGCTCCCCCTCCACTTAGTACTTTTGTTAAACAGAAACCCCAAACCCATGGCAGCAGATACACAGGGTCTGCCATGAGAGGTGACTGTATAGTTCCCTTAAGAAAAAGCACCTTCAGTCAATCTGCTTTCTCTGTGAGAGCTTCCCATGTCTCGAACACACTGCCATCAGACACAACTGTACCACCTTTCACACTTTCACAAAAAATATGAAGACACAGCTAAAGGCCAATCAGACTTGTGAACATATTCCCCTGCTGTGTATTGCCACTTTCCATGTTGTCTGTTGTCTGTAGCTTGTGGTGTGGAAACACTTTGTTGCTTTTATGTATTTTGTTTTGTTGCTTTTTGCACTATTGCTCTGTCTGCGTGCTATGTGTTGCCTGTCCTATGTTGCTCTGTCTGCGTGCTATGTGTTGCCTGTCCTATGTTGCTCTGTCTGCGTGCTATGTGTTGCCTGTCCTATGTTGCTCTGTCTGCGTGCTATGTGTTGCCTGTCCTATGTTTCTCTGTCTGCGTGCTATGTGTTGCCTGTCCTATGTTGCTCTGTCTGCGTGCTATGTGTTGCCTGTCCTATGTTGCTCTGTCTGCGTGCTATGTGTTGCCTGTCCTATGTTGCTCTGTCTGCGTGCTATGTGTTGCCTGTCCTATGTTGCTCTGTCTGCGTGCTATGTGTTGCCTGTCCTATGTTGCTCTGTCTGCGTGCTATGTGTTGCCTGTCCTATGTTGCTCTGTCTGCGTGCTATGTGTTGCCTGTCCTATGTTGCTCTGTCTGCGTGCTATGTGTTGCCTGTCCTATGTTGCTCTGTCTGCGTGCTATGTGTTGCCTGTCCTATGTTGCTCTGTCTGCGTGCTATGTGTTGCCTGTCCTATGTTGCTCTGTCTGCGTGCTATGTGTTGCCTGTCCTATGTTGCTCTGCATGTGCTCACTGCTCATTGATTGTATGTATTGTTATAGTAATTGTTTTTAATAACCTGCCCAGGGACTGCGGTTGAACATTTGCTTAACTTCAGCCTGGCTACAATGCTGAGCTTTGCAGGGGGCACCACCTGCACAAAGGAGAGAGTCATATTTTGTAATGATTCTCAGAGCTTTGGATGGACTACTTTGAGACAGGGTATTGATGGGCGTGTAGAGAAAGGATAGAGCATTGTGCATTTGATCCTCTGCCATCAGAGCGAGAGAGAGATAAATAGAGAGAGTGTGAGAGGGTGAGAGAGAGAGAGAGAGAGAGAGAGAGAGGTTGAGAGAGAGAGAGACTAGTTTAGCCTTGAAGCTGCAGAGGGCATGAGGGTCCTGGGGGTCCTGGTCCTACATGAAAGGATCTGATTATCGCTTCTATCATCGTCCACTCTCTCAGAATGCCCCTTTTGATGTCCGCCCTTGTTTATTTGTTTGTTTCTTGGCTTGTGTTTTGATGCTGATAGCTGGTTTGGCTTGTGGCTGTTGGTATTATTTCTCATCTCTCTCCTCACTCGACATGCATGACGTGTTTGAATGGAATGTTTAGATTGGACTGTATGAAGAAGAATAAGATACAGGCATACATCTGGAGTGAGTCTCTTAAGTTCTCTATTATTGGAGTGGCACTGATCCTTTACATAACCAGTATCAGGTATGTATTAGTGATGGTTTGCAGGCCGTGGCAGACTCCATTTGTTTTGGTTAAAAACTTTGTCTAATTGTGAGGCAAATCTCTCTTGCCAGAACCAATTACCAGACTAATGATTGGTGTCGCTAATAAAGCGCAATGATTCAAAAACACTTTATTTTTCAAACTCTGACTTCACGGGACAGGATGGGCCTTCTGCTCTTCATCTAATGCATGTCGGAGCTGTCTTTCCTCCAGAAGCACATGTGGCTAATGATCATCCAGGCGCAGCTCCCCTCCCCTCCCCTCCACCCACCAACCGCCCCCACTGCCCTCCACCCCCTGCCTGCCAAACACAGCCAAGAGGATATGTCTGACAGACATCAAATCCACAGGCTTTCCTCGTCTCTCTCAATGAAAATACCCTAGAGGGAAGAGGACTGAGCCGGGACATTAAAAAGGTACTGTAGGAAAAAAACAAGTAATCCATGTATTTATTTTCAAAGATGGTAGTTTATTTTGTTTTCTACCTAGAACAGTTGTTTCCTTTCCTCCCCATGTGATGGCCTCTGCTATCTCTTTCTCTCTCATTTCTTTGTGGTCCTGCTCTCAATGCTCTACTGACCTTGCACTTTCCTATTTTTTTCCAGTGCTGGGTTGGTATTGCAGCTGGGCTCGCCGCACTGCCTCCTGCCTCCTGCCTCCTGCCTTTCTGCACATGGATCATTTCCTGGGGCCCCCTCTGCCCTTTCTCTGTCTGACAGTGCCTCTAATCCCTCTGGCTGCATACTTCTCACTGCAGCTCCAGTGCCGGCCCAATCACTCTGCCCCAGCCGGTGCTGCCCCAGCCCCCTATGCCAGGTATTCACATTACTCTCCAGCTCGGAATAACCGCGGCCTACACCCGGCCCACATCAACCCAACACTGGGAGAGCAGGAAAAATGTGCGCAGAAAGATGTGGTACTGACATGTGTGTATGTAAATGTGTCTGAAAGGGATAGAATAAAGAAATTGTTATTTGATTTAGGTTCACAGTTGGGTGAAATAAACATATGCCCTTAAGTTGATTACTTTTTTGCAAACCAATTAGTTTCCCACGTTGATTCAATGCCATCACATTGATTTTTGGGGTTGAAATTGTGTAGAAACAACATTGATTCAACTAGCTTTTGCCAAGTGGGCAAAAACATTGTCTCACAAGACTGCGATGCAGAGATAACTCACTGTCTAACCCATAGTGATCTGATACACAGTTGACTAGTAAATACAAACCATATAACCTGGGTAGAGAGGTCTGATAGACAGATGAACTCTGTAAAGGCTAATCCATAGTGACATGTTAACGCCACAGCGACTCCCTCCCCTCTCAGTGAGAGAAAGTTTCCCCAGCGTGAGGAGGCGGGGTGCGGTACAATTCCTGATTTACTGCCACCCTAATGTGGAGCAGAGCTCTGAGAGAGACTCAAGGGGAGCCTGGGACGCACCCTAACCTCCCTTCCCCGTCCCTCTCCTCACTCTATCTCATCATCCTCAATATGAAAGAACACTGACAATGTTCTGTTTTCACCCACTGGTCAGCAGTGGCAGATTTCCTCGACTGTAATGCATTGGGCTGGTGTCAGGTGCCTAGAGCCGACACACATCCATTCTGGTTCAGCTGGTTTGTGCTTTTGGGGAGCTGATCAATGAAAAGAGGATGTTGCGCCTCAAAAGAGATGCAAGGTCAAAGAGATGTTTGTTTGCGTGTGAAACAAAACAATGAATTATCAAAGTATCAACATTTCAGTGTAAACCTTGTTGTCCTTTCTTCTAATAGTATCCAAATGAATGTACACAGAGAGATTCGATGGAGGCGTGATATAGCCTATTTCGTAAACATTTATACCGTCAATTAAAACCATATTTCATTTCATACAGTTGTTTATGTCGGGTAATGCTGGAGTCACACACCAAGCCATGCAATTTCCCCCGTCTCTTCACCCATCTGCTGTGACAGCTAGACTCAGCATAGCACAAATACAAACTAAATATTTACTCTCCTTATTGTTCCTCATGGTGACCTCCTCCTCTCCTCTGATTCTCTCTCAGCAGGAGCCAATATGTTCATTTCAAGAATCATTAAAAAGTACTATTTGGCAAGAGCAGTTGCTTGACTACTTTCCTTGTCTTTTTAGCCTCTTTCTGTCATGTCACCTCTTATTACTGTATTTCCAGTTAAATTGTGTTTATGCTAAAACTGTGTATTGCTGTGGTTATCAGTTCAGAATCTTCACACATGCATACATACATCAAATCTCACAACGGTTTGAGATAGTTGGCATAATAGAATAAAGCAGTTTAACTGAGGGGAGAAATGTTATTGCATAATTCATCTCAGCAAATCTAATTCTTCTCCATTTTCCAAGTATTACATCTGTTTCCAAGTATTGCAGAAATGCTAATTGGAAGAGTTGTGACTTGTTTTCCCAAAAGAGACAACGTTTTGATAGAAAACCCCAGACTGCTGGTAGGGCCACATACAAAACTCGTCTTTCATCTCCATAGCAACTGAAACACTTCAAGATGGCCACTCTGTGAGAAGAATTCACACTTGTCCATAATCACATGACCTGACATGACCACCTCTCCTCAAAGGCCCTGTCCTGGAGAGGCTGCTTTGAAAGCTGGGCACTAAATAAAATGACATCAGAGGACATTACTGCCAGCAAATATTGCAGCGAACACATCTTGCCTCTCCATTCATCTCAATTTGAATGTTCTACTGGACTCAATTCAAGAAATATCTAGATGAATGTAGCCTACATCAAAGATTTTAAAGAGTACAATGGGATTATTAAATGCCAAGAAGAATTATACTGGTGGGACAATCCTGAACAAAACAGATATCTCACACTCCATATCATCTCTTCTTCTAAAGAGTTTCCTTTCAAGTGTTTGTGGACTTCACTGCAATTTAAAGGATAAGGCCTCATTTCGAGTCAGTTCGCAAAATTATTTTAATCAAAGCAATGTTTCCCAATAATATACTCTCCTCCACAAACACCAAATTAAAAATAATTTTGTCTGTCCCATTTTCTCTTTCCTTCCTAACAGCGATGGCATATCTGCCAGCAACAGGGGGGTTTGTTTCCCTGTGACCCAGAGTCATAGCATTTGATGTGGGTCTGAGATGTAGCCTTAGCCTTGTGGTCCTCTACAACAAAGAGGTTTAATTGGAGTCACCTCCCTGTAGGGAGTTTCTCATGTTATAGTGAAAGAGCTGAACCGGCCTGGCCTGGACACCGTCCTCTTGTCCTGGTGGGGTTACAAGGTGAGGGTTGCTCTGCTAACCTTACCCTAACCCAACAGGCTCTGAGGGGTCAGTCCTACCCAGCAGGGTGGCACAGTGGCAGGCCAACACATTCCTCCAGGTTGAGTTCTATGGGCTGGGGATGTGGCTGTGGCCCATCTCTGGTTACTGATCAAAGCCAGGTCTGGTACCCAGCCAGGCCTGTCCATGGCACACAGCAGGACAGAGGCAACAGGGTCACACTGAGATGCACAGAAAAGCCCAGGGTGTCCCTGAATTTGTCAGCTAATTACAGATTTGTTTGAAAGGAACACAGCATGTGTGTGCGTGTGTATGTATCAGGGTTTGTGTGTGCGTCAGGCTTTGTGTGTGTGTGAGTGAGTGAGTGAGTGAGTGAGTGAGTGAGTGAGTGAGTGAGTGAGTGAGTGAGTGAGTGAGTGAGTGAGTGAGTGAGTGAGTGAGTACCAGACAGTGAAACGGGCAGCAGATCAGAGACTTCCTGATATTTTGGTCAAGGGCATTATTTCAAAAAGCCTTTAATTTTGGTCTCTCTGGCAGCCCTTGACTGCAGTGTTACATCATGCACAGTCCTTCCATGACTTATTATTAGTTGCAGGGAGGGGATCCAGTCTCAGAGTCAGACAGACAGCCACAATCAGTCCTGACATTTAGCTGTCGCCTCTGGTTAACTCTGATCACAGGTCACATCAAGGCCATCCCACATACTCAATACAGTGAAACATTGTAGTCACTTTACCCACATGTGGTATTCAGCAGTAGCAACAGGTGTTTTAACAACACTAAACAAAAATATAAACGCAACATGTAAAGTGTTGGTCTCCATGTTTATGAGCTGAAATAAAAGATCCCAGAAATGTTTCACACACAAAATGCTTATTTCTGTCAAATTATGTGCACAAATGGTTTATATCCCTGTTAGTGAGCATTTTTCTTTTGCCAAGATAATCCATCCACCTGACAGGTGTGGCACATCAAGAAGCTGACTAAACAGCATGATCATTACACAGGTCCACCTTGTGCTGGTGGCAATAAAAGGCCACTCTAAAATGTGCAGTTTTGTCACACAGCACAATGCCACAGATGTCTCAAGTTTTTAGGAACTGTGCAATTGGCATGCTGACTGCAGACATGTCCATCAGAACTGTTGCCAGAGAATTTAATGTTAATTTCTTTACCAGAAGTCGCCTCCAATGTCATTTTAGAGATTTTGGAAGTACGTCCAACCTGCCTCACAACCTCAATGCATGTGTATGGCGTTTTGTGTGCGAGCGGTTTGCTGATGTCAATGTTGTGAACAGAGTGCCCCACGGTGGCGGTGGGGTTATGGTATGGGCAGGCATAAGCTACAGACAACAAACACAATTGCATTTGATCAATGTCAATTTGATTGCACATAGATACCGTGATGAGATCCTGAGGCCCACTGTCGTGCCGTTCATCCACCGCCATCACTTTCTGTTTGTGTGCTGCTGCTCCAGTTTCAACTGTTCTGCCTTATTATTATTGGACCATGCTGGTCATTTATGAACATTTGAACATCTTGGCCATGTTCTGTTATAATCTCCACCCGGCACAGCCAGAAGAGGACTGGCCACCCCACATAGCCTGGTTCCTCTCTAGGTTTCTTCATAGGTATTGGCCTTTCTAGGGAGTTTTTCCTAGCCACCGTGCTTCTACAACTGCATTGCTTGCTGTTTGGGGTTTTAGGCTGGGTTTCTGTACAGCACTTTGAGATATCAGCTGATGTACGAAGGGCTATATAAATAAATTTGATTTGATTTGATTTATGTTTCAACATGATAATGCATGACCCCATGTTGCAAGGATCTGTACACAATTCCTGGAAGTAAAAAATGTCCCAGTTCTTTCATTGTCTGCATACACCAGAAATGCCACCCATTGAGCATGTTTGGGACGCTTTGGATTGACGTGAACGACAATGTTCCTGTTCCCGCCAACATCCAGCAACTTCGCCCAGCCATTGAAGAGGAGTGTGACAACATTCCTGAAGAGGAGTGGGACAACATTCCACAAGCTACAATCAACAGCCTGATTAACTTTATGCTAAGGAGATGTGTCACGCTGCATGAGGCAAATGGTGGTCACACCAGTTACTGACTGGTTTTCTGATACATGCCCCTACCTTTTTTTTAAGGTACTGTATCTGTGCCCAACAGATGCATATCTGTATTCCCAGCCATGTGAAATCCATAGATTAGGGACTAATTTATTTACTTCAATTGACTGATTTCCTTATATGAACTGTAACTCATTAAAATCTTTGAAATCGTTGCATGTTGAGTTATATTATTGTTCAGTATATATCTCCTCTAAACGGAGCAGCAACCTTGTGCTTGTGAAGTTGGTTAAGAGAACACAAACATCTCAAAGTCCTTTGTTAATTTTGTTCTTCTAATTTTTGTGGGTCTTTTAAGTGAAACCCATGCCCAAGGCCAGAGACAGCAAGTCAGAATGGCTGCAGAAAGCCCTTCCCCTCTGCTGCTCTGTTCTGTGTGGAGGATACCCAAACCACACCAGAGCTCTGTTTTTGATCAGTCACTTTGCATTACCTCTCTCTCACCAGGCCAGGGGGTGGGGGCTGTGTGTCCATCCAGGGGGCCTGGGAGAGCTCAGCAGACCCTGGGTGTCTGGGCACAGAGACAAGTTTGACCTGTTGGTCAGATGGAAAACCAGAGGGGCTGAATAGTCCTATAGCAATTGTTCACCTAGCCTCCTGTGGTAGCACACATATACTGTATGTACAGGAGCAGTCAAAAGTTTGGGCACACCTACTCGTTCAAGGGTTTTTCTTTATTTTGACTATTTTCTACATTGTAGAATAATAGTGAAGACATCAATACTATGAAATAACACACATGGAATCATGTAGTAAGCAAAAAAGTGTTAAACATCAAAATATATTTTAGACTTTACATTTTTCAAAGTAGCCACCCTTTACCTTGATGATAGCTTTGCACACTCTTGGCATTCTCTCCACCAGCTTCACCTGGAATGCTTTTTCAACTGTCTTGAAGGAGTTCCCACATATGCAGAGCACTTGTTGGCTGCTTTTCCATCACTCTGCAGTCCAACTCATCCTAAACCATCTCAATTGGGTTGAGGTCGGGTGATTGTGGAGGCCAGGTCATCTGATGCAGCACTCCATCACTCTCCGTCTTGGTCAAATAGCCCTTACACAGCCTGGGGGTGTGTTGTGTCATTGTCCTGTTGAAAAACAAATGATAGTCACACTAAGCGCAAACCATTTGGGATGGTGTATCGCTGCAGAATGCTGTGGTGGCCATGCTGGTTAAGTGAGCTTTGAATTCTAAATAAATCATTGACAGTGTCACAAAGACATGGTGGTTAGAACCAAAAATCTCAAATTTGGACTCATCAGACCAAAGGACAGATTTCCACTGGTCTAGTGTCCATTGCTCATGTTTCTTGGCCCAAGCAAGCCGGTTCTTCTTATTGGTGTCCTTTAGTAGTGGTTTCTTTGCAGCAATTCGACCATGAAGACCTGATTCACTTAGTCTCCTCTGAACAGTTGATGTTGAGATGTGTCTGTTACTTGAATTCAGTGAAGCATTTATTTTGGCTGCAATTTCTGAGGCTGATAACTCTAATGAACTTATCCTTTGCAGCAGTGATAACTCTGAGTCTTCCTTTCCTGTGGTTGTCCTCGTGAGAGCCAGTTTCATCACATCGCTTGATGGTTTTTGCAACTGCACTTGAAGAAACTTTAAAAGTTCTTGACATTTTCTGGGATATCTTCTGTATTCCACCCCTACCTTGTCACAACACATCTGATTGGTCAAACACATTAAGAAGGAGAGAAATTTCACAAATTAATTTTTAACAAGGCACACATGTTGATTGAAATGCATCCCAGGTGACTACCTCATGAGGCTGGTGGAGAGAATGCCAAGAGTGTGCAAAGCTGTCATCAAGGCAACGGGTGGCTACTTTGAAGGATCTCAAATATAAATCTATTTTTATTTGTTTAACACTTTTTTGGTTACCACATGATTCCATTTGTGTTATTTCATAGTTTTGATGTTTTCAGTATTATTCTACAATGTAGAAAATAGTATAAATAAATAAAAACCCTTGAATGAGTAGACGTCCAAACATTTGACTGGTACTGTATACTGGCAAACCTTTAATCAACATGAAAAGCCAAAACACTGTCAGATCAATTGTTATACAAAAATGTCCCATTGCCTATGCTATCTAGCTTGGGGGGGATTTGGCATGAATCCCCCAATGGGATTGTGATGGCCCGGAGAGGTGTGTTGTTATTGAACTGACAACCAACAGCCCATATTCAAGTTTAGCTTTCTTAAGGATTCAGAAAATCTCAAGCTTTAACAGACTGTTCATCAAAGTTAGCTGTTTTTCTGGAACAGAGTCTTGGTCACTGGGGAAACTGAACAGAGCCTTGGTCACTGGGGGAACTGAACAGAGCCTTGGTCGCTGGGGGAACTGAACAGAGCCATGGTCACTGGGGGAACTGAACAGAGTTTTGGTCGCTGGGGGAACTGAACAGAGCCTTGGTCGCTGGGGGAACTGAACAGAGCCTTGGTCGCTGGGGGAACTGAACAGAGTCTTGGTCGCTGGGGGAACTGAACAGAGCCTTGGTTGCTGGGGGAACTGAACAGAGCCTTGGTTGCTGGGGGAACTGAACAGAGCCTTGGTCACTGGGGGAATTGAACAGAGCATTGGTTGCTGGGGGAACAGAACAGAGCCTTGGTCACTGGGGGAATTTAAAAGCGGCCTGCGTTCATGGAGTTGTGCTCTGCTGCTCTGTTGCCTGGGGCCTGTTGTTTTGCTCAAGACAGCTATTTAGTGTCATCAAACCAAATATATAGGTCCTATTGGGATGGTAGAAATGATGTGTCATAAATCAGGCAGGGTGAAGAGGAGAAGAATAACTCCCTGCATGACATGGTAGCCGTTTAGAATATTCACAAGGTTTTCGAGTGGAACTTTGGAAACCGCAACCTGAATGACATCATTCCGCTGTAAAATTGGTTTGATGTTTGTTTGAGTTGAGTGTACATGTGTGATTCACAAGAAGCACTTTTTGAGGATAAGAGTTTATTTTCTGAAAGCTGCTATGGAAAGAGCTTCCACCCCTTTGGCTATAGTCAGTGTGATTGTGTGGTTGTGTAGTTATAGTCAACTGGCTAGAGTCAGTGTACAAACGTGTCTGTTTGAGGGGAGTCCATTGGTGGGTAAAAGGAGTGTGTTAAGTACATTATTAATAACATACCCTGTCTACCCACATTTATGTAAATGTAAAATCTACTGAATATTCTATAGACAAAATAAAATAACATCTCTTTGTGGGCTAAACTGTAAATCTATACATAAACCGGGTGTGAAAGAAACTGGAATTTTAGGAATAACAATGGCTTTCTAATAAGTCTGAGAATCTGGATCAAATTAATAAAGACTTAAAAAAATAAAAATTACATGTATTTCTAGCATCTAGTTGTCCACTTTAAACACTGTAATTCAGTGTAAATCCTGTATCCTGTAAAGTATGGGCCATGTCATATTTTTTTAAGTACAGACACTCAAGTACGTAGTATCCAAGTCAGGGTTGTGTGTTGACCTAAGCCTGGTTTAGTTATAACACTGCTCGGACAGGATGATGAGGATGATATTTAACAGTTTCCATGGTAATCATCATAATGAGTGTATCATTTCTCATTTCAGGACCTAGCTATGTCTCAAAATGCAAAGTACACTACTTTTATGTGCCTGCCACATACGCTGCCTTGTCTTGCTTAATCCTTTACTTCAAAAAGCTGTTAAGTTTGTTTCTGTCAGAAGGAGAATGGTTTAAATCCATGGCAGTATGTTATGTCTTGAGAGAAGCTGGGCTCTGTTAAGCTCCGTTGTTTGAACAAGAGGCCCCATGTGTGTGTGGACGGACATTTATGGAGGAGCTTGATGAAGACTGTCGGCCATTACGGGTCTTTGGTTTCATGCCACAGCCCTGTATGGACATATACTGCAGGGGGCTGATAGGCTTCCCGCCCGCCTCAAGAGCCCAGGGGTCAGAGGTTAACTACATCAATGCTGTCATGTGACGTCCCCTCCTTGACCCTTGAAACACCTCACCTTACTAGCCCATATCTCTAGCATCAAGCACACCCCAGAAGGAGCTCCGCCTGGTAGAGTACTAGGACCCCAGAGATACAAACATGCAGGGAATGGAGACAGTTCGGAACTGAAATCTACTTAAAAATTCCATCAAACCATCAAAAAATATATGTAAAATATTTCTATAACTATTTATCCACATACTGTACGTTTCTGACATGCTTTCATCAAATGAAAACACACAAGCAATGATCTACAGCCGTATTTACCTTGCCTTAATTTGGCCTCAACTACTGTGGACCCTGACATCTGCCGCCATTCAATCCTGTCCTGACGGCCTCTTGTCTTCACCCTGCTGCCTTGCCTTGCCTTCTCTCAGTTCCCTGCTGGCTGAGAGGAGAGCTTAGAAATGTAATTACTAGAAAAGGAATTCCCATTCATGTCAATATTCAGAAAATGAAATAATGAGATAACTGTGGAACAGCTTCAAAATGGTTTCTGAAACAAGACCACAACAGTCAAAGTGAATTGTCTGGTCACATTTAAAGCTTGTCTGAAACTCCTCATCAAAAAAACTCAACTTTATCTTCTGGGCTCCACAACAACACAATGTGAAACTGATCAACTGAAGCAATTGAGCCTCACAGTTGCATAAGTGAGAACTGGCCTCAACTGTATTAAACAAAATGCTTTGAAGAAAACCTGTTTTGAAACACACTGAAATGTTAAGTCTCACACTAAGCCTGGTAATGATACTTCTTTGAATGGAAGTCCTTGAGAAATGTGAGTGATCAAATTAAGATTCTACACCTGTAACGAACATGGTGCTGCTCTTAAAGTCCAAACATGTCATGTTTGTGAATTGTCATTACATTCTCCAAACAAGCAGGCATTCCTCCAACCACTTGACCTCAAGGAGAAACTGCTTTGTTCTCACTCAACATAAATCCCCCCCCCCCCCCATGTTACAGGATCTGTTAATAATTTACAGGACGTACAATAATAAATCACCAAAGCAAGAATGCAGAGCCATGAAACCATGGCACTCCAGTTCTTTGATGGAGCAGACAGGGGCATTTGATTTCACAAACATTCCACTACTGAGCTTTAAAGGCAGAATAATTTGAATAATTCCAAAAAACATGTATTTGATGTGGAAGTGTGGATCATGCAATCTCATACAACAAAGGAGATAGCTCTGATCGATAAAAGGGTTCAAGACCAAGCTGGCTTGTGTGGCCAAACGTTTCAAAAGCACACAATCAGTGGTGGAAAAAATACCAAATTGTCATGCTTGAGTAAAAGTAAAGATACTTTAATAGAAAATTACTCAAGTAAAAGGGAAAGTCACCCAGTAAAATCCTACTTGAGTAAAAGTAAAAAAGTATTTGGTTTTAAAAATACTTAAGTATCAAAAGTAAGTGTAATTGATCAAATATACTTAAGTATTAAAAGCAAAAGTAAAAGTAAAGATAATTTCAAATTCCTTTATTAAGCAAACCAGACGGCACAATTTTCTTGTTTTTGCAATTGACGGATAGCCAGGGGCACACTACAACACTCAGATATAATTGACAAACAAAGCATTTGTGTTTAGTGAGTCCACCAGATCAGATACAGCATGTATGACCAGGGATTTTCTCTTTAAGCATTCAAAATGTAATGAGTACTTTTAGGGGCAGGGAAAATGTATGGAGTAGAAAGTACATTATTTTCTTTAGGAATGTAGTGGAGTAAAAGTAGTCAAAAATATAAACAGTAAAGTACAGATACCCCCAAAAATTACTTAAGTAGTACTTTAAAGTATTTTTACTTAAGTACATTACACCACTGGAAACAATAACCAGAGCACAAAACTGGCCTCTTCTTACACTACCTGTCGGACATACTGCAGCCCATTTAGCCAAGTGGGGATGAAGTGACACGATGGAATATATATATATTTATTTCACCTTTATTTAACCAGGTAAGCTAGTTGAGAACAATATCTCATTTACAACTACGACCTGGTCAAGATAAAGCATATAAATATATATATATATATATATATAGTGCCGTGCGAAAGTATTCGGCCCCCTTGAACTTTGCGACCTTTTGCCACATTTCAGGCTTCAAACATAAAGATATAAAAATGTATTTTTTTTGTGAACAATCAACAACAAGTGGGACACAATCATGAAGTGGAACGACATTTATTGGATATTTCAAACTTTTTTAATAAATCAAAAAAGGAAAAATTGGGCGTGCAAAATTATTCAGCCCCTTTACTTTCAGTGCAGCAAACTCTCTCCAGAAGTTCAGTGAGGATCTCTGAATGATCCAATGTTGACCTAAATGACTAATGATGATAAATACAATCCACCTGTGTGTAATCAAGTCTCCGTATAAATGCACCCGCACTGTGATAGTCTCAGAGGTCCGTTAAAAGCGCAGAGAGCATCATGAAGAACAAGGAACACACCAGGCAGGTCCGAGATACTGTTGTGAAGAAGTTTAAAGCCGGATTTGGATACAAAAAGATTTCCCAAGCTTTAAACATCCCAAGGAGCACTGTGCAAGCAATAATATTGAAATGGAAGGAGTATCAGACCACTGCAAATCTACCAAGACCTGGCCGTCCCTCTAAACTTTCAGCTCATACAAGGAGAAGACTGATCAGAGATGCAGCCAAGAGGCCCATGATCACTCTGGATGAACTGCAGAGATCTACAGCTGAGGTGGGAGACTCTGTCCATAGGACAACAATCAGTCGTATATTGCACAAATCTGGCCTTTATGGAAGAGTGGCAAGAAGAAAGCAATTTCTTAAAGATATCCATAAAAAGTGTTGTTTAAAGTTTGCCACAAGCCACCTGGGAGACACACCAAACATGTGGAAGAAGGTGCTCTGGTCAGATGAAACCAAAATTGAACTTTTTGGCAACAATGCAAAACGTTATGTTTGGCGTAAAAGCAACACAGTTCATCGCCCTGAACACACCATCCCACTGTCAAACATGGTGGTGGCAGCATCATGGTTTGGGCCTCCTTTTCTTCAGCAGGGACAGGGAAGATGGTTAAAATTGATGGGAAGATGGATGGAGCCAAATACAGGACCATTCTGGAAGAAAACCTGATGGAGTCTGCAAAAGACCTGAGACTGGGATGGAGATTTGTCTTCCAACAAGACAATGATCCAAAACATAAAGCAAAATCTACAATGGAATGGTTCAAAAATAAACATATCCAGGTGTTAGAATGGCCAAGTCAAAGTCCAGACCTGAATCCAATCGAGAATCTGTGGAAAGAACTGAAAACTGCTGTTCACAAATGCTCTCCATCCAACCTCACTGAGCTCGAGCTGTTTTGCAAGGAGGAATGAGAAAAAATTTCAGTCTCTCGATGTGCAAAACTGATAGAAACATACCCCAAGCGACTTACAGCTGTAATCGCAGCAAAAGGTGGCGCTACAAAGTATTAACTTAAGGGGGCTGAATAATTTTGCACGCCCAATTTTTCAGTTTTTGATTTGTTAAAAAAAGTTTGAAATATCCAATAAATGTCGTTCCACTTCATGATTGTGTCCCACTTGTTGATTCTTCACAGAAAATACCGTTTTTTATCTTTATCTTTGAAGCCTGAAATGTGGCAAAAGGTCGCAAAGTTCAAGGGGGCCGAATACTTTCGCAAGGCACTGTATATATATGCACACACTACATGACCATAAGTATGTGGACACCTGCTTATCAAACATCTCATTCCAAAATCATGGGCATTATTATGGAGTTGGTCCCCCCTTTGCTGCTATAACAGCAGCCAATCTTCTGGGAAGACTTTCCACTAGATGTTGGAACATTGCTGCGGGGTCTTGCTTCCATTCAGCCACAAGAGCATTAGTGAGGTCGGGCACTGATGTTTGGCAATTAAGCCTGGCTCGCAGTTGGCACTCCAATTCATCCCAAAGGTGTTTGATGGGGTTGAGGTCAGGGCTCTGTGCAGGCCAGTTACATTTTTCCTCACCGATCTTGACAAACCATTTATGTATGGACCTCACTTTGTGCACGGGGGCATTGTTAAGCTGAAACAGGAAAGGCCCTTCCCCAAACTGTTGCCACAAAGAAGCACAGAATGGTCTAGAATGTGTTAAGATTTCCCTTCACTGGAACTAAGGGGCCTAGCCCGAACCACGAAAAAAAGCCCTAGACCGTTATTCCTCCTCCACCAAACTTTACAGTGGGCACTATGCATTGAGGCAGGTAGCGTTCTCCTGGCATCCGCCAAACCTGGATGGTGTAGAGTGATTCATTCTAGCCAAAGCTTGGCATTGCACATGGTGATCTTAGGCTTGTGTGCGGCTGCTGGGCCATGGAAACACATTTCATGAAGCTCCCGACGAACAGTCGTTACTTCCAAAGGCAGTTTGGAGCTCGGTAGTGAGTGTGCAACCAAGGACAGGCGATTTTTACACGCTACGCGCTTCAGCACTCAGAGGTCCCGTTCTGTGACCTTGTGTGGCCGTTGTTGCTCCTACACGTTTCCACTTCACAATAACAGCACTTACAGTTGACCGGGGCAGCTCTAGCAGGTCAGAACTTTGACGAACTGACTTGTTGGAAAGGTGGCATCCAATGACTTTGCCACGTTGAACGTCACTGAGCTCTTCAGTATGGCCATTCTACTGCCAATGTTTGTCTAAGAAGATTGCATGGCTTTGTGATTGATTTTATACACTTGTCAGCAACGGGTGTGGCTGAAATAGCCGAATCCACAAATTTTAAGGGTTGTCCACATACTTTTGTAGATACTGTACCAGTCAAAAGTTTGGAGACACCTACTCATTCAAGGGGTTTTCTTTATTTTGACTATCTTTTACATTGTAGAATAATATTGGAGACATCAAACTATGAAATAACACATATAGAATCATGTAGTAAGCAAAAAAAAGTGTTAAACAAATCAAAATATAGATTCTTAAAAATAGCCACCATTTGCACACTCTTGGCATACTCTCAACCAGCATTACCAGGAATGCTTTTCCTACAGTCTTGAAGGAGTTCCCACATATGCTGAGTAGTGCTGGCTGCTTTTCCTTCACTCTGCGGTCCAACTCATCCCTAACCATCTCAATTGGGTTGAGGTCGGGTGATTGTGGAGGCCAGGTCATCTGATGCAGCACTCCATCACTCTCCCTCTAAGCCCTTACACAGCATGGAGGTGTGTTGGGTCATTGTCCTGTTAAAAACAAATGATAGTCTCACTAAGCACAAACCAGATTGGATGACAGCGTAATGCTGTGGTAGCCATGCAGGTTAAGTGTGCCTTGAATTCTAAATAAATCACGGACAGTGTCACCAGCACTGGTCTAATGTTGATTGCTTGTGTTTCTTGGCCCAAGCAAGTCTCTTCTTCTCATTGGTGTCTTTTAGTAGTGGTTTCATTGCAGCAATTCAACCATTAAGGCCTGATTCACACATTCTCCTCTGAACAGTTGATGTTGAGATGTGTCTGTTACTTGAACTCTGTGAAGCATTTATTTCAGCTGCAATTTCTGAGGCTGGTAACTCTAATGAACTGCAGCAGAGATAACTCTTGGTCTTCCTTTCCTGTGGCAGAACTCATGAGAGCCAGTTTCATCATAGCGCTTGATGGTTTTTGCGACTGTACTTTGAAGAAACTTTGAAGGTTCTCGAAATGTTCCATATTGACTGACCTTCATGTCGTAAAGTAATGATCGACTGACTTTTCTCTTTGCTTATTTGAGCTGTTCTTGCCATAATATGGACTTGGTATTTTACCAAGGAGGGCTATCTTCTGTATACCACTCCTACCTTGTCACAACACAACTGATTGGCTCAAATACAAATTTGTCATGCCTGCTCCCGCTCCCCCTCCTTGGCACTTGAGGGCACCAGGCTACCCGCCTTTATACGCACCTATCACCATCATTCTGCGCAGCAGCGCTCATTGGACTCACCTGGACTCCTTCACGTGGTTGATTGCCCCTGTATATCTGTCTGTTCCTCGGTGGTTTTCCCTTTGTCCGCATTAATTGTTGTTATGTGTTCCTGTCCAGACGCTGTTCCTGTTCTGTTTTATGTCCGTCGGTTATTAAACCTTCACTCCATGTACCTGCTTCTCATCTCCGTAACAAGGCACACCTGTTAATTGAAATGCATTCTAGGTGACTACCTCATGAAGCTGGTTGAGAGAATGCCAAGAGTGTGCAAAGCTGTCATCAAGGCAAATGGGGGCTACTTGGAAGAATCTCAAATATAAAACTATTTTGATTTGTTTAAAACTTTCTTGGTTACTACATGATTCCATATGTATTATTTCATAGTTTTGATGTCTTCACTATTATTCTACAATGTCGAAAATAATACAAATAAATAAAAACCCTTGAATGAG
Source organism: Oncorhynchus kisutch (assembly GCF_002021735.2). Lineage (NCBI taxonomy): Eukaryota > Metazoa > Chordata > Actinopteri > Salmoniformes > Salmonidae > Oncorhynchus > Oncorhynchus kisutch. The sequence continues at coordinate 32,749,011 of NC_034179.2, forward strand.
TAGACGTCCAAACCTTTGACTGGTACTGTATACTGGCAAACCTTTAATCAACATGAAAATCCAAAACACAGTCAGATCAATTGTCATACAAAAGGTTCTGTGAAAAATCCTTAATAAAAATCTGCACAATCTTTCCTTTTTGGGTCTCCTTCACATGGTGCAACAGGTCTGAACAGCAATGTGGCAAATAGCAAGATACTTATTATTTAGTCAACAGAACTGGCTCTCCACCTTCCCTGTCACAGTGACCAATAGCAGCATAGCAGCAGGCGCTCAGCTAATGGCCAGAAGAACCAGCTACTGTATTTCCTGTCTACACAACACGTCATTCTCTTCTTTTGTCTGACCAGCGTCACCACTGATACAGAACACAATATGGCCAGTAGAAGCATGGCTCTATGGCACATTCAAACAATCAAAGCTAAACAATGGAAAACATATGAACAGTTAAAGATACTATTCATAGGAACTGTGGTGAATAACAAAATACATTACAATACACTGAGTGTACAAAACATTTAGAACACCTTCCCAATAAGGGGCGGCAGGTAGCCTGGTGGTTAGGGTGTTGGGCCAGTAACCGAAAGGTTGCTGGATCGAATCCCCGAGCTCACAAGGTAACAATCTGTTGTTCTGCCTCTGAACAAGGCAGTTAACACACTGTTCCTCGATAGGCCGTTGTTGTAAATAACAATTTGTTCTTAACTGACTTGCCTAGTTAAATAAAAGTTCAATTAAAAAAATATATAGATTTAGTTGCACAGCCTCAATTCATTTGAGCATGGACTCTACAAGGTGTCAAAACATTCCACAGGAATGCTGGCCCATGTTGACTCCAATGCTTCCCACAGTTGTGTGAAGTTGGCTAGATGTCCTTTGGGTGGTGGACCATTCTTGATACACACAGGAAACTGTTGAGTGTGAAAAACCCAGCAGCGTTGCAGTTCTTGACACAAACCAGTGCGCCTGGCACCTACTACGATACCCCGTTCAAAGGTACTTAAATCTTTTGTCTTGCCCATTCACCCTCTGAATGACACACATGCACAATACATGTCTCAGTTGTCTCAAGGTCTAAAAATCCTTCTTTAACCCGTCTCCTCCCCTTCATCTACACTGATTGAAGTGGATTTAACAAGTGACATCAATAAAGGATCATAGATTTCACCTGGATTCACCTGGTCAGTCCACGTGACCAGGTGTTCATAATGTTTTGTACACTCTGTATCCATTGTTTTATAATTGAAAAACTAAAAAATGTTCTGTGCTTTGTTCCATATTCAAAATGTGGTCAATGTGGTCCAACTCATTTCATCATGTAGTATTTTCCATGTGTAGAGTGCATTACCATTATTGACAAAGACATTTTCCGAGGGCAACATTTATTTGAAATTGTGCAATATATTTGAACCGTGAAGAACATTACAGTGAAGCCATTCTGTATTCGTTCATTGCCAATTAGCCTTCCATCAACTTATCTAAGAGTCTCATAAGTAATGACCATATTACCAGTGTAATGACAATGAATGGTTATTTAAATGATTACATCATTATATGACACAAAATATCAAAGTAAGTGTAAACATTCACACACATTTAACACCACAGAAGATCCTATCATGTGTCACCCACAGCTGGCAAGCATCTACTTTATGTAATCTGTTCCACACAGAGTTACTGTAGCTTGGTAGTTAGTGTCCTTGTCTGGAAAAAAAATAGTGATGATTGCTCCTATACTGAATGGTTTACAATATTAAGATGATAAGCTTAAGGACTCAGGTGGGATTTTGCACCAGGCCCGTTCAGGCCAGCAAGGTGGTGCACAAGGATGACATTGTCCAGGTACCCTCTCTGCCTCCCACCAATACGCATCAGCATCACCCAGCACAAACACTCCTGTCCATTTGGTTGTGTGTATGAGTCAGTCACTCAACCACAGGGTCAGTCCAAATGGACTTCAGCTAAATGCTTGTTCTGTACAGCCTCTGCTCTGGGCTAGGATGGGGAGGAGTTGGAGCAACAGGGGTGGCAGGCTGTCGACAAAAATAAAGCTCTGCTGTCTCCACTGACCTCTAGCAAAAACCAACCCAATTTTTCTGAGAGCTGTATAAATGTTTTGACTAGGCAATCCACAATCTTTCTCCTCTCATGGTTATTAAAACTCTAATCGCCTTCAATAAATAGGTTGGGTTTCTATTTGAATGAGGACTTGCTCAGGGCGAAACAGAGAGGATGGGGAATGTTATTTGTTTATCTGGTTGCTGATGCAGAATGTGGTGGGGTGAGCTCGAGCCTTGTGACGGCTGAAACGAGATTGAAACGGAGGCTGTTTTAAAATAAACTGACCTCATATTTTACTTGAGCTGGCCAAGTACGGGGCTTGAAATTATGGCATGAATAGAATCAACAAATACATATCCTGGTTTATATGTACCTACTGTACAGTGTATTCAGAAAGTACTCAGACCCCTTGACTTTTTCCACATTTTATTACACTACAGCCTTATTCTAAAATGTATTCAATTGTTTTTTCCCCTCATCAATCTACACACAATACCCCATCATGACAAAGCAAAAACAGGTTTTAGAAATGTTTACAATGTATAAAATGTTTAAACTTAAATATTACATTTACATAAGTATTCAGACCCTTTACTCGGTACTTTGTTGAATGACTTTTGGCAGCGATTACAGCCTCAAGTTTTCTTGGGTATGACTCTACAAGCTTGGCACACCTGTATTTGGGGAGTTTCTCACAATCTTCTCTGCAGAACCTCCCAAGCTCTGTTAGGTTGGATGAGGAGCGTCGCTGCACAGCTATTTTCAGGTCTCTCCAGAGATGTTAGATCGGGTTCAAGTCCAGGATCCTGCTGGGCCACTCAAGGACATTCAGAGACTTGTCCTGAAGCCACTCCTACATTGTTTTGGCAGTGTGCTTAGAGTCGTTGTCCTATTGGAAGGTGAACCTTCATCCCAGTCTGAGGTCCTGAGCGCTCTGGAACACGTTTTCATCAAGGATCTCTCTGTACTTTGCTACGTTCATCTTTCCCTCGATCCTGTTTAGTCTCATAGTCCCTGCCGCTGAATAATATCCCCTAGCATGATGCTGCCACCACCATGCTTCATCGTAGGGATGGTGCCAGGTTTCCTCCAGACTTGACGCTTGGCTTTCAGGTCACAGAGTTCAATCTTGGTTTCATCAGGCCAGAGAATTTTGTTTCTCATGGTCTGAGAGTCCTTTAGGTGCCTTTTGGCAAACTCCTAGCGAGCTGTCAAATCATATCAAATTTTATTGGTCACATACACATGGTTAGCAGATGTTATTGCGAGTGTAGCGAAATGCTTGTGCTTCTAGTTCCGACAGTGCAGCAATATCTATCAAGTAATATCTAACAATTCCACAACAAATACCTAATACAGACAAATCTATGTAAAGGAATGGAAAAAGAATATACACTGCTCAAAACAATAAAGGAAGCACTAAAATAACACATCCTAGATCTGAATGAATTAAATATTCTTATTAAATACTTTTTTCATTACATAGTTGAATGTGCTGACAACAAAATCACACAAAAATTATCAATGGAAAACAAATTTATCAACCCACGAAGGTCTGGATTTGGAGTCACACTCAAAATTAAAGTGGAAAATCACACTACAGGCTGATCCAAGTTTGATGTAATGTCCTTAAAACAAGTCAAAATGAGGCTCAGTAGTGTGTGTGGCCTCCACGTGCCTGTATGACCTCCCTACAACGCCTGGGCATGCTCCTGATGAGGTGGCGGATGGTCTCCTGAGGGATCTCCTCCCAGACCTGGACTAAAGCATCTGCCAACTCCTGGACAGTCTGTGGTGCAACGTGGCGTTGGTGGATGGAGCGAGACATGATGCCCCAGATGTGCTCAATTGGATTCAGGTCTGGGGAACGGGCGGGCCAGTCCATAGCATCAATGCCTTCCTCTTGCAGGAACTGCTGACACACTCCATCCACATGAGGTCTAGCATTGTCTTGCATTAGGAGGAACCTAGGGCCAACCGCACCAGCATATGGTCTCACAAGGGGTCTGAGGATCTCATCTCGGTATCAAATGGCAGTCAGGCTACCTCTGGCGAACACCCCAAGAAATGCCACTCCACACCATGACTGACCCACCGCCAAACAGGTCATGCTGGAGGATGTTGCAGGCAGCAGAACGTTCTCCACGGCGTCTCCAGACTCTGTCACATGTGCTCAGTGTGAACCTGCTTTCATCTGTGAAGAGCACAGGGCGCCAGTGGCGAATTTGCCAATCTTGGTGTTCTCTGGCAAATGCCAAACGTCCTGCATGGTGTTGGGCTGTAAGCACAACCCCCACCTGTGGACGTCGGGCCCTCATACCACCCTCATGGAGTCTGCTTCTGACTGTTTGAGCAGACACATGCACATTTGTGGCCTGCTGGAGGTCATTTTGCAGGGCTCTGGCAGTGCTCCTCCTGCTCCTCCTTGCACAAAGGCGGAGGTAGCGGTCCTGCTGCTGGGTTGTTGCCTTCCTATGGCCTCCTCCACGTCTCCTGATGTACTGGCCTGTCTCCTGGTAGCGCCTCCATGCTCTGGACACTACGCTGACAGACACAGCAAACCTTCTTGCCACAGCTCGCGTTGATGTGCCATCCTGGATGAGCTGCACTACCTGAGCCACTTGTGTGGGTTGTAGACTCCGTCTCATGCTACCACTAGAGTGAAAGCACCACCAGCATTCAAAAGTGACCAAAACATCAGCCAGGAAGCATAGGAACTGAGAAGTGGTCTGTGGTCACCACCTGCAGAACCACCCCTTTATTGGGGGTGTCTTGCTAATTGCCTATAATTTCCACCTGTTGTCTATTCCATTTGCACCACAGCATGTGAAATTTATTGTCAATCAGTGTTGCTTCCTAAGTGGACAGTTTGATTTCACCGAAGTGTGATTGACTTGGAGTTACATTGTGTTGTTTAAGTGTTCCCTTTATTTTTTTGAGCAGTGTATAAATATATGGATGAGCAATGTCAGAGCGGCATGGGCTAAGATGCAATAGACAGTATAGAATACATGAATTGCGACTAACTTTATCTCGCGATATTGACATTTTGCCTGTTTGATTGCTTGCGGAGGGTTTGTATTCTGCCATATTCCCCATCACCTTGCCATGGTTAAATGCGGTGGTTCGTGCTTTTAGTTTTGTGTGAATCCTGCCATCTATCCACGGTCTCTGGTCAGGGTAGGTTATAATAGTTACAGTGGGTACAAATCTCCTGTACATTTCTTGATAAACTCAGTGACTGTCTCGGTGTCCATATTATTCTTAGAAGCTACCCGGAACATATCCCAGTCTGCGTGATCAAAACTATCTTGAAGTGTGGATTCCGATTGGTCAGACCAGCGTTGAATAGTCCTTTCCACGGGTGCTTCTTGTTTGAGTTTCTGCCTATGGAGTCATGGTCAGATTTGCCGAAAGGGGTGCGGGGGAGGGCCTTGAATGCATCCTGGAAGTTAGAGTAACAATGGTCCAGTGTTTTTCCAGTGCAAGTGCTACAGTCAATATACTGATAGAATTTAGGCAGCCTCAGGATACAGTGCCTTGCGAAAGTATTCGGCCCCCTTGAACTTTGCGACCTTTTGCCACATTTCAGGCTTCAAATATAAAGATATAAAACTGTATTTTTTTTTGAAGAATCAACAACAAGTGGGACACAATCATGAAGTGGAACGACATTTATTGGATATTTCAAACTTTTTTAACAAATCAAAAACTGAAAAATTGGGCGTGCAAAATTATTCAGCCCCCTTAAGTTAATACTTTGTAGCGCCACCTTTTGCTGCGATTACAGCTGTAAGTCGCTTGGGGTATGTCTCTATCAGTTTTGCACATCGAGAGACCGAATTTTTTTCCCATTCCTCCTTGCAAAACAGCTCGAGCTCAGTGTGGTTGGATGGAGAGCATTTGTGAACAGCAGTTTTCAGTTCTTTCCACAGATTCTCGATTGGATTCAGGTCTGGACTTTGACTTGGCCATTCTAACACCTGGATATGTTTATTTTCGAATCATTCCATTGTAGATTTTGCTTTATGTTTTGGATCATTGTCTTGTTGGAAGACAAATCTCCGTCCCAGTCTCAGGTCTTTTGCAGACTCCATCAGGTTTTCTTCCAGAATGGTCCTGTATTTGGCTCCATCCATCTTCCCATCAATTTTAACCATCTTCCCTGTCCCTGCTGAAGAAAAGCAGGCCTAAACCATGATGCTGCCACCACCATGTTTGACAGTGGGGATGGTGTGTTCAGGGTGATGAGCTGTGTTGCTTTTACGCCAAACATAACGTTTTGCATTGTTGCCAAAAAGTTCAATTTTGGTTTCATCTGACCAGAGCACCTTCTTCCACATGTTTGGTGTGTCTCCCAGGTGGCTTGTGGCAAACTTTAATTAAACTACACTTTTTATGGATATCTTTAAGAAATGGCTTTCTTCTTGCCACTCTTCCATAAAGGCCAGATTTGTGCAATATACGACTGATTGTTGTCCTATGGACAGAGTCTCCCACCTCAGCTGTAGATCTCTGCAGTTCATCCAGAGTGATCATGGGCCTCTTGGCTGCATCTCTGGTCAGTCTTCTCCTTGTATGAGCTGAAAGTTTAGAGGGACGGCCAGGTCTTGGTAGATTTGCAGTGGTCTGATACTCCTTCCATTTCAACATTATCGCTTGCACAGTGCCCTTGGGATGTTTAAAGCTTGGGAAATCTTTTTGTATCCAAATCCGGCTTTAAACTTCTTCACAACAGTATCTCGGACCTGCCTGGTGTGTTCCTTGTTCTTCATGATGCTCTCTGCGCTTTTAACGGACCTCTGAGACTATCACAGTGCAGGTGCATTTATACGGAGACTTGATTACACACAGGTGGATTGTATCATCATTAGTCATTTAGGTCAACATTGGATCATTCAGAGATCCTCACTGAACTTCTGGAGAGAGTTTGCTGCACTGAAAGTAAAGGGGCTGAAACATTTTGCACGTCCAATTTTTCAGTTTTTGATTTGTTAAAAAAGTTTGAAATATCCAATAAATGTCGTTCCACTTCATGATTGTGTCCCACTTTATATTTGAAGCCTGAAATGTGGCAAAAGGTTGCAAAGTTCAAGGGGGCCGAATACTTTCGCAAGGCACTGTATATGGTTTCCAGCTTGCATAATGTCCAGTGAAGTTCCTTGAGGGCCGTTGTTGTATCGGCTTGAGGGGGGATATATAAGGCTGTGACAATAACCGAAAAATAATTATCTTGGGAGATAACACGGTCGGCATTTAGTTGTGAGGTATTCTAGGTCAGGTGAACAAAAGGACTTGAGTTCCTGTATGTTATTACAATTACACCATGAGTCGTTATTCATGAAACATACACCCCCGCTCTTCTTTTTCCCGCTTCGGGGAAGTCGTAGTGCTGGTAAGTTGATGCCGCTCTGGTATCCAATAGTTTTTCCCGGCAGCATGTAATAACACAATATTTTCTGGGCCAACAATGTAAGAAATAATACATAAAAAAACGAAATACTGCAAAGTTTCCTAAGGACTAGAACCGAGGCAGCCCTCTCTGTCGGCACCATGTGTTGCTGTGTGCCTTTTACTGGTGAGGGGCTTCCGTCTTGCCACTCTACCATAAAGGGCTGATTAGTGGAGTTCTGCAGAGATTATTGTCTTTCTGGAAGGTTCTCCCATCTCCACAGAGGAACTCTGAAGCTCTGTTAGAGTGACCATCGGTTCTTGGTCACCTCCCTAACCAAGGCCCTTCTCCCCCGATTGCACAGTTTGGCCAGGCGGCCAGCTCTACGAAGAATTTTGGTGGTTCCAAACTTCTTCCATTTAAGAGTGATGGAGGCCATTGTGATCTTGGGGACCTTTAATGCTGCAGAAATGTTTTGGTAACCTTCCCCAGATCTGTGCCTCGACACAATTCTGTCTCGGAGCTCTATGGACAACTTCTTCGACCTCGTGGCTTTGTTTTTTGCTCTGACTTGCACTGTCAACTGTGGGACTTTATATAGACAGGTGTGTGCCTTTCCAAATCATGTCCAATCAATTGAATTTACCACAGGGGGAGTCCAATGAAGTTGTAAAAACATCTCAAGGATGATCAATGAAAACAGGATGCACCTCGATTTCGAGTTTAATAGCAAAGGGTCTGAATAATTATGTAAATAAGGTATTTCTGTTTTTAGTTTTATCAATTTTAGAATAAGACTGGAACGTAACAAAATGTGTAAAAAGTCAAGGGCTCTGAATACCTTCCGGACACACTGTGTGTATTCACAGTTTTTTAGAGAAGATCCCATTATGAGGGTGTGTATATGAGCATGCAGAACTCCATAGCTCACTGTTCTACAGACTGATTGAAAATAGTGACAATAATAATAGTGATGTTGATTATGAGGATGATAATGAAGTTGAGAAAGTTGAATGAAAATGAGCCGATCGTTTTGGCCAAATATAACAGCTACAGATAGTTACAGAATACAACATAAAACAATGTAAACCTGTTCAGAATGACAGTCTTCGGCTCCTGGGTGCCTGAAGGGCTCTTGGCCCTTCAATGCCACACACATCTTCTCTGTGAGCCTGGGTGGGTTGGTGGGAGAAACAAGAACAGAAACCAAAGCTGGGGGAGGGAAGTAAATCAGTACAACAGCCCTCTTACACGAGGGGATCCTTCAAGATTTACATTAAATATGTGGTTTAATATGTTTGTCCTAATTAATTCCCAGCACTGGACTCAGAAATATGAAATTATAGGTCTAACCCTTTCTTGGTCAGCCCTTGATGAACACAATGTCAATCTTCTGAATGTCTTATTACTGTTTGGGTAAACAAATTAAAAATATCTTTATGGCGGTCACATAGATTTGCAGAGGTAGCTGACACATCAAATTCTTTATGTCTCCAAGTATCATAATAAGATTAACAAGCTTAGTGGAGGTAGTTGAGGTCTGGACATTTTTGTTGCTTATTTATGCAAGCTACTGTATAACCAGGTTAATGGTCATTACAACTGTACAATTGTTTTATTTAATGAAATTTACATTCAGAGTCTGAAGCACACATCCATTTCCCCTATCAAGCTTCTATTCACACAGTCACAGTGTATTCCTGGTAGGGGTCTAGCAGGTCTACTGTATCTGTCCATTTTTTACTGGTTATTTATGGGGCTGAACTGCATGTAAGGTAATTAATAATGGTTGAATTCATCCCAGGCCAAGTGTACACAGACTTCACTGAAGGAGAGGACAGCTCGACTCCCACATGATTTAAACCTAAAACTGCGTATTCCCCCTGGACACACACACACACAGCATCTCTTTTACAAGGGAGACCTGGCCAAGAAGGCAGTAGGCAATACATTATAACATGTAAAACATACAATACAATTAGCACAACAACAAAATCAGGCCTACAGGAAACATTTACACTCCTTTATAATGAAATATAAATACAATGTTTCATGTGTCAGAATTAAAGCAATGAGATTTTCCTGACTATGAACAAGTCTGGGCCCTGGTCAGAATCATAAAGGATTGTTGTCGTTCACTGCGATTCACTGAAGCAGTAAACGACAACAATCCTTTCCTGTAATGTATTGCCTACTGCCTTCTTGGCCAGGTCTCCCTTGTAAAAGAGATGCTGTGTCTCAATGGGCTTTTTCCTGGATAAATAAAATAAAACAGAAATGTAACAAAACAAATAAAAAATTTATTAATATTCCATATGTTTGAAAAAGAGATGCAATGTCCTTATCACATGTAAACAAAGGAGGCCATTCTGTCTTCGTAGAACAGTGAATGGGACATACAGTGTCTATAAGACTGAGCTCATCTCTTCCCATCTCTTCAAAAGAACATGAGCAGTGGTCATAAGCGCGGGCTAACGTTAATCTGGAGGAAAACAATGGTTGATGGCGTTTCAGGCGGGCCTGTCTAGGTGCTTGGGGGAGAAAGCCCTCTCTCTCCCGCTTTCTCTCTCTTCTGTTCTCTCTCTTTCTTCTGTTCTCTCTCTCTCTTCTGTTCTCTCTCCATCATCTCTCTCCCTCCCTCCCTCCACTGGCAGGCTGCTCTATCTCAACTCCTCCAGAAGGTACATGTGACCCCTTCTATTTCCTGTTGCTGCATGGGCCTGCCTGCAAATGAACGCCATGTCAGTGTTAGATGATACCTCTTTCTGCTGAAGAGGAAAAGGAGATGGTAAAAAAAATAAGAAAAACAGTTGAATGGTCCCATATTAAAAGCAGGGATGCATTAGGCTGGAAAACGTCAGGTTCTGAGTGAGGCTAAATGTGAACCTTTTACAGACTGCAAAAAGCATTGGTCCTTTTTTCTCTCCAAGGTGTGCTGCTCGAGTGGCTTGAGTGGCTGGCGTAACGCGACTAATAATGCCACAGTTTATATATAACTCTCTGGAGGGGGAGGGAGCGGGTGAGACAGCAGAGGAGGTGTGTGTGTGTGTGTGTGGGGGGGGGGGGGGGGGGCGTGTTGGATCCGGGCGGTCTACTCTGTCTGACATGTTTTCTGTGTTGGGGCCCAGGGCTGTTCTGAGCTGAGTTGGGGAACAGGACCCAGGGGGGACATAGAGCTCTCCTCGCAGCCTCTCCCTATAGGCCACCTGGGAGACACATCACAGAGACAGCACTTCCTCTGCCGGAGAGCCCAGCAGCCCTGTGACCAGACCAGCATTCTTTTAATTTAATCTGACCTACACTGCTCTGTCTGGCAGAGTAAAAGAGGAATGGTTCCTTATTTGTGAGGATTCTGTGAATGGCATATTGCATGAAATACCATTGTGTACACTTTTGATGATTAAGAAATGAGTTATATGAAAAGTTTGGTCTCTTCCAACTAGAATGTCAAAAGAAAATGCTCTGCCTCAGACGAGAGCAATCCTGAACTGTTTTTAATTTATTCAGTTGTACAACTTTGTGTGCTTCTGCTTGGGTATGTTTCTGGCTGAGGCAATGTGATAGTCAGGTTCAATCTCAGTAGACACGATGATCTGTTAGCTGTGTGTGATGATTTTTAACAATACTCTCCGTCACCCGTACTAAGCAAAATCATACATTCGAATTCAATACACCATGTTCAGCTGCACACCACTTCCAGATCTTTCCAACATGACTTGATGGTAGTAGAATGGAATGATAAAAGAGATTTTGCCAAACGGATCAATCAATTTATCCCCAAATGAAGACCGGTTGAAAACAATGAGAAATATTTCGTCTGAAACATTTAGATTCCTGAGATTTATCTCACATTTAAAAAAAAACTTTATAATGGCTAGGGGTGATTTTCCACAGAGAACACAAAATTGAAAAGCAAACTACAAGCCAATGTGAAGGTACTCACTTTGGCATTATTTTGTGTTTTGGTGGAAATCTAGTTGCATGGTTGATATTCTAGCTGCTGCACACTGAATTCCTCCAGTTGGCTAAGAAATAAAGTGAGGACTGAAAAACAACTTCTCAGCATGTACAGAACCTCCCCTAATATGAATGACAAATAATTGCTTCATCACTAACAATCGTTCCCTTGCCACAGCCATACAATGAACTGTACCAGCTACGATAAGCACACGGGACTGTTGAGTCATGCAGTTGGGCTCCAGGCTTTAATCTCCTCATGTAAACATGACCTGTGTGTGTGCATGTGTCCAGGTTTGACTCTCTACCTAACCTAATAAATACTCATGAACATGGAGTAGGGTTTATATGCAGAGCACACCCTGGCTCTCGGCTGTGATTGTGTGTGTAATTGTTTGTGTGTGTGTGTGTGCGTGCGCGCGTACGTGCATGCAAAACACCCACTCTCAGCACATAAAACCTCTGGGTCAGAGAGGCTGGTTTATTTGTATTTACTACAGGGTTGGCTGGGGTGAGAAAGGTGTGCCCTTCCCAGGTCCTGTGCTGTGGAGGGGACATCCCGTTCTCACTGAGCAGCCCACTCAGATCTTATTACACTGTATTAGCTTCTAAAGCCCACCATATTTGTTTATATGGATCCCCATTAGCTTTTGCAGAAGCAGCAGCTACTCTTCCTGAGGCCCACAAAAAACAGTAACAAAACACTGATGCACAAGGACAGTCACACAACGTTTTTATAAAACAATATACAAACAATATAAATAAACAATATGTGTGTGTCCCCTCACAGTCCCCGCTGTTCCATGAGTTGTTGTTTCACCTGTTTTTTTAAAGGTAATTTTGATGTTTTCATTAGTAATTTGAGATAGAAGAGAGAACATTCGTTTTGGACTTGGGGAATGTGAAGAGACCCCTGGTGCTATGTCTTGTGGGGTATGTATGGGTGTCTGAAGAGACCCCTGGTGCTATGTCTTGTGGGGTATGTATGGGTGTCTGAAGAGACCCCTGGTGCTATGTCTTGTGGGGTATGTATGGGTGTCTGAAGAGACCCCTGGTGCTATGTCTTGTGGGGTATGTATGGGTGTCTGAAGAGACCCCTGGTGCTATGTCTTGTGGGGTATGTATGGGTGTCTGAAGAGACCCCTGGTGGCATGTCTTGTGGGGTATGTATGGGTGTCTGAAGAGACCCCTGGTGCTATGTCTTGTGGGGTATGTATGGGTGTCTGAAGAGACCCCTGGTGCTATGTCTTGTGGGGTATGTATGGGTGTCTGAAGAGACCCCTGGTGCTATGTCTTGTGGGGTATGTCTGGGTGTCTGAAGAGACCCCTGGTGCTATGTCTTGTGGGGTATGTATGGGTGTCTGAAGAGACCCCTGGTGCTATGTCTTGTGGGGTATGTATGGGTGTCTGAAGAGACCCCTGGTGCATGTCTTGTGGGGTATGTATGGGTGTCTGAAGAGACCCCTGGTGCATGTCTTGTGGGGTATTTATGGGTGTCTGAAGAGACCCCTGGTGCTATGTCTTGTGGGGTATGTATGGGTGTCTGAAGAGACCCCTGGTGCTATGTCTTGTGGGGTATGTATGGGTGTCTGAAGAGACCCCTGGTGCTATGTCTTGTGGGGTATGTATGGGTGTCTGAAGAGACCCCTGGTGACATGTCTTGTGGGGTATGTATGGGTGTCTGAGCTGAATGTTATTTGATTATGCAGACAATCTGGAATTTTCATCACAGTACTATTTCTCAGAAACACTAAAAGAGAAGCAGTTAATCTCTCGTCAACACTCAACCAGGAAAGACTGGCATGTTGATGTTAGTTCTGTGTGTGCAGTTAAGGGCAAGGCCTGCTGCTCTGTACTGAACCAGCTGCAGTTTTGATAGTTTTTTTCTTTGCTGCACTTGACCATATTACTGGACAGTAATTAAGATGGCATCAGACCAGAGCCTGAACAACTAGTAAAGCAGATTTTTTTGTGTGTAAAAAAAACGCAGAATGTATTTTTAAACAGATATACCCATCCCCATCTTCACAACAACTTTGTCAATGTGACTAGTCCATGATAATTGACCATCCAGTCTTATGCGTAGGAGTTTATCTTCCTCAACGGTCACACCCTTTATGTCGTCTCCATAGATCTACTGTTTTCTCTTAGGAACAGACCTTAAACCGTTAATTCCCCCGCCGGCCATCAATAACCACCCATCCCAGACATTCACAAAAACACTGAAAACACCCAGAGTGGTGAGAAGATGCCACCAGGGTTGTGGATGGATGGAATTCCTCTTCCTTTGAGCTATGAGGTGGGGGCTGCCAGAGGGTTGGGTGCCACATCGCTCAGCTCACAGAAGGTAGAAGTAGCCTCAACTCGCCCAGCGGCAGCCTGAGAAATGGTAGACTCCACGTCCACTCAGAAATGAAAAGAAAAGTGATATATTCTGAGAACAAATCTAACCTCTTGGGACTAAAGAACCTACAGCAGCACAGCAGAGACAGGAGGTACTAAATCAATAGCATCACAGGTTCATTCATTCGTTTTTGTTTTTCTCTCGGTGTCAACACTGTTATTTTTAGAGCAAACTCAGAGTGTCTCACTCAACAGCTGTGACCCACCTGGGACATGGACGCCGTGGAGGAAAGTAAGTCAGGGGTGAATTCTTTAATAAGCCCATGGTCACCATCCAAGGACCAGTAGAGCTGCATGGCAATGACAGTGGGCTGGGGTGTGAAGCAAAGTCAGGCAGGACATACACTCCTCATATAGACATGGCTCATCTTGGGACCCCTGACTGTGACCTTATCCTCCATGCCTCATTAGTCTATCTTCACACACACACACACGTACGGGGCCTCTGACACATGCATATGCCAACACATACATATACCAACACACGTAAATGCACACATGAACGGACACACCCATGTGCTGAATGTGGAAAAGTTCCAGAATGTTCAGAGCTCAGAGCTCTTAGTGTGATGTACTGTAGTATACTGTACCATGTGGGAGGGCTGTGGATTGCAGACACCTGATCCGCCTCTTGTCTCTGATACTGTTTATGCATTTATGTTAGATAAATGGTTTCAGACTGGGATCAGTAAGCCAAACATTTCATCTCATTCAGGACAAGTAAAGCGGGACAGGATGAAGTGGGGAGTGCACAGCTATACTTCTTTAAGAATAAGAATAATACAGCCTTTTGTAGCTACCACCGCGTTGAAACCTCAGCTCGCCGCCATCACAGGAAGCAAAAATGAAATCCTGTCTCGAGATGCCAAACGCTGTTAGAGTTAACGGCGGCACTCACCCTTCAGCAGGCTTCAATGAGAAGGGAACGTGGATAGAAAATGACGGTTCTATTATGGAAGGAGCAGCTTGCACCCAAACTACAGGTCACGAGAGAAAGGGAGAGCAGAGCACCAGAACTTCTTAATGTTTTCATTTAAGACTGAGGAGGTGATTAAATCAGGGAAGATAAACACATCCCTTGGAGACGGGCCCTAGCAACGCAACAATGAGTCTCTACTCCGACATAAAGAGGCATTCAGTCGGAGGAGGAGAGAAAAGGAGGAGAGGAGAGCTGCCTTTTCCCATTCCCATGACTGGCCTGGCCTGTCTAACTAAGAGTCAGGAGCCCAGGCTAACACCATTCACATCTGCCCTCATACCTTTGATAAACAGGCAAGTACACCGAGGAGTTGTAGTTACATCTGTCTATCCTGTGACAGGTTTTAGATGCTGCCTCTCCTCCACTGAAGGGCTGTTGAGCACTGGTTGATGGGGACACAGTTAAAGTTACAGCAGAAGCAGCAACAGATGGAAAAACGTTTCAAAAGCAAAGCAGCACTCTTAAGTTCACATGCCCCTAATGTAGTAGTGTATTTGGTTCAGCAGCTATATTGTACAGTTACATATTTTAAAAACAAAGCCTACAATATTTCAGCCCTGAACATTTTCTTTCTCTCTCTCTCTCTCTCTCTCTCTCTCTCTCTCTCTCTCTCTCTCTCTCTCTCTCTCTCTCTCTCTCTCTCTCTCTCTCTCTCTCTCTCTCTCTCTCTCTCTCTCTCTATATATATATATATATAGAAGGGCTTTATTGGCATGGGAAACATATGTTAACATTGACAAAGCAAGTGAAGTAGATAATATACAATAGTGAAATAAACAATTGTTTTTTTATCTCTCTCTCCCCTCAGCGCCATTCAACACCTCCGAGCTGTCATCACCACAGGCGGACAGGGGCCCATGTTTCCCATACGAGGCGAGGGGATGTGTGTATTCTCCTCGAGTGGGGAGATTGTCACCGTATTACTGTGTAAACCACACAGCCTGGCTCCTACCCTGCACTACACACCTGTGTGTAAAGGGCAAGGCTGTATAAGCTTTGCCTTGCTACCTAGACCCTTGCTCTGGACAAACGCTACGCTACTCCCACGGACGTTAGTTTCTTCTCCACAATTAGTCTGGATCTGAGTACCTCCCCTGACCCTTCATCGATTGTGAACACATTCGGGGCCGTCAGATTGGTCCAGAAACCGATGGGTTTGGCCAGAGTAAGAACACATGTGGGTAAAGTGGATACTCTGATTGGTTAGACATGATCCAATTGCTGTAGAAAGCCCCTTGTGCCCCTCATCACCACAAACGACTTCATACTAAAAAATGTAGGGAACAACAGAGCAGCGAAAGAATTTAGTGTGAGTTGTCAGGCTTGTATAGCTCCAGCTCCAGCTCCTGCTCCAGGCCATGGAGGTTATTTATGCCTGCTAGCCTGAGGGAGATCCCTAGTGAGCACAAGGCATTCTTCGGTTAATGGGAAATCCTCCTCATTTTGCTCATACAATGAGATTTATTCCGCAGACTTAAGTTGTAGCACATGTGTTTTGCATGGACATAACAGCATATCGGATATGACTGCTGCCCCTATGCCAGAGGAGTCATTTGTTAGGGAGTGAAGGGGAATTGGGGGGCCCCTCCAGTGGTCTGCCAACCCGTATACTGTACACAGATAGGTACAGCATTGAAGCTTTTCATATCTCCCACATTACAGGTTGAGTGTTTAATAGTGTTTAATAGCCACACCTGCAACAGGGTTGCGGGTGTGGAATGTCCATAGGGGGAGTAACGGGAGGGGGGGGGGGGCAGCAGGAGAAAGAATGTCCATAGGGGGAGCAGCAGGTAAGGTAAGTGACCGTTGGAGGTGTAGGGGGAGCAGGTAGCTGACTAGTAGTAGCTATTCAGCAGCCTGATGGTGTAAGGGTAGAAACTATTGGCCAGTCTCAGTTTTTGCAATGATGCTCCTGTACTGCCCACGTCTGAGTGATTGAAGCGGGGAAAACAGGGCATGGCTTGGGTGGCTGGGGTCCCTGATGATCTTCTTGGCTTTCTTGTGACACCTGGTGTTGTAGGTGTCCTGTAGGGCAGGCAGTGTGTTCAGCTGCATGCATCACCCTCTGAAGAGCCTTGCGGTCTGAGGCGGGGAAGTTGCCATTCGGGGCTGTGATGCAGCCTGACAGTATGCTCTCGATGATGCTTCTGTAGAACACTTGGGGACAAGCATAATTTCTTCCGCATCCTGAGGTTAAAGAGTCAATGTCGTGCCTTGTCCGTGTGGTTAGACCATTTCAGCTTCTCTGAGATGTGTACACCAACGAATTTTGAGTTATTGACCATCTCCACGGTGGCCCCATTGACGAGGATAGTGGGGTGTCCAGCCTGGTTCCTTCTGAAGTCCACAATCAGCTCCTTTGTTTTACTAACGTTGAGGGAGAGGTTGTTACCTGGCACTACACCATCAGAGTGCCTACCTCCTCCCTGTAGGCTGTCTCGTCGTAGTTGGTTTTCAGGCCGACTACTGTTGTGTTGTCAGCGAACTTGATGATGAAGTTGGAACTGTGTGAGACCACGCAGTCATGGGTATACAGGAGGGGACTGAGGACGCACCCTTGTGGGGCCCCTGTGCTGAGAATCATTGTCGAGGAGGTAATGTTGCCTACCTTCACCCCCTGGGGGTGGCCCATCAGGAAGTCCAAGACCCAGTTGCATAGGGAGGAGTTTAGACACAAGTCTGTGAGCTTTGTAAGGAGCATTTAGGGCACTATGGTATTGAAGGCTGAGCTGTAGTTGATGAACAGCATCCTCACATATGCATTCCTTTTGTCCAGGTTACCCAATGGCGATTGCGTCTGTGGATCTGTCAGGGTGGAAGGCATTGAGTGTGTCGGGGAGGGAGGAGGTGATATGGTCTTTAAAAAAATAAAAATAAAAATATATATTTATATATATATATATATATATATATATATATATATATATATATATATATATATATATATATATATATATTGTTTCATTTTCCAATTAAGAACATTCAAAACAAAAGTGAAAATATATTAGACAACGATAGGACAAAGTGACAGTAACAGACGAGCGTAACAAAAAAATTATTATAATTGTAATTATACACTGCTCAAAAAAATTAAGGGGAACAGTTAAACAACACAATGTAACTCCAAATCAATCACACATCTGTGAAATCAAACTGTCCACTTAGGAAGCAACACTGATTGACAATAAATGTCACATGCTGTTGTGCAAATGGAATAGACAACAGGTGGAAATTATAGGCAATTAGCAAGACACCCCCAATAAAGGAGTGGATGTGCAGGTGGCAACCACAGACCACTTCTCAGTTCCTATGCTTCCTGGCTTATGTTTTGGTCACTTTTGAATGCTGGCGGTGCTTTCACTCTAGTGGTAGCATGAGACGGAGTCTACAACCCACACAAGTGGCTCAGGTAGTGCAGCTCATCCAGGATGGCTCATCAATGCGAGCTGTGGCAAGAAGGTTTGCTGTGTCTGTCAGCGTAGTGTCCAGAGCATGGAGGCGCTACCAGGAGACAGGCCAGTACATCAGGAGACGTGGAGGAGGCCGTAGGAGGGCAACAACCCAGCAGCAGGACCGCTACCTCCGCCTTTGTGTAAGGAGGAGCACTGCCAGAGCCCTGCAAAATGACCTCCAGCAGGCCACAAATGTGCATGTGTCTGCTCAAACGGTCAGAAACAGACTCCATGAGGGTGGTATGAGGGCCCGACGTCCACAGGTGGGGGTTTTGCTTACAGCCCAACACCGTGCAGGACGTTTGGTATTTGCCAGATAACACCAAGATTGGCAAATTCGCCACTGGCGCCCTGTGCTCTTCACAGATGAAAGCAGGTTCAGACTGAGCACATGAGACACACTGTGGGTCAGTCATGGTGTGGGGTGGCATTTCTTTGGGGGGCCGCACAGCCCTCCATGTGCTCGCCAGAGGTAGCCTGACTGCCATTAGGTATTGAGACGAGATCCTCAGACCCCTTGTGAGACCATATGCTGGTGCGGTAGGCCCTGGGTTCCTCCTAATGCAAGACAATGCTAGACCTCATGTGACTGGAGTGTGTCAGCAGTTCCTGCAAGAGGAAGGCATTGATGCTATGGACTGGTCCGCCCGTTCCCCAGACCTGAATCCAATTGAGCACATCTGGGACATCATGTCTCGCTCCATCCACCAACGCCACATTGCACCACAGACTGTCCAGGAGTTGGCGGATGCTTTAGTCCAGGTCTGGGAGGAGATCCCTCAGGAGACCATCCGCCACCTCATTAGGAGCATGCCCAGGCGTTGTAGGGAGGTCATACAGGCACGTGGAGGCCACACACACTACTGAGCCTCAATTTGACTTGTTTTAAGGACATTACATCAAAGTTGGATCAGCCTGTAGTGTGGTTTTCCACTTAAATTTTGAGTGTGACTCCAAATCCAGACCTTCGTGGGTTGATAAATTTGTTTTCCATTGATAATTTTTGTGTGATTTTGTTGTCAGCACATTCAACTATGTAATGAAAAAAGTATTTAATAAGAATATTTAATTCATTCAGATCTAGGATGTGTTATTTTAGTGTTCCCTTTATTTTTTGAGCAGTGTATATACAAACATACAATAATAACAATTAAAAAATGAGACATTGGATCACTTGCCGTAGGCTACATATTATATAATACGTGTGAAACATTATGTGAGGATTATATAGAGATTCAATCAATGAGATGTGGGGGGAGATTCTCCATATAGTCAATAAAAGGTTGCCAAATTCTGTAAAATGTCTTTGAGTTGGAGTTTGAGTTTATTTTTATTTTTACAGGGACAGTGCACATTAATCAACATTTCAGTAAAAGTGCCGGTTTTAGCCAACCGGCTAATTTTCAACCGCAGTCCCTGGGCAGGTTATTAAAAACAATTACAATATAAACAATAGCAACATAGAACAAGCAAGACATAGCAACATAGGGCAAGCAAGACATAGCATACAGACATAGCAACATAGAACAAGCAAGACATAGCAACATAGGGCAAGCAAGACATAGCATACAGACATAGCAACATAGAACAAGCAAGACATAGCAACATAGGGCAAGCAAGACATAGCATACAGACTGAGTAACATAGGACAAGCAAGACATAGCATACAGACATAGCAACATAGGACAAGCAAGACATAGCATACAGACATAGCAACATAGGACAAGCAAGACATAGCAACATAGAACAAGCAAGACATAGCAACATAGGACAAGCAAGACATAGCAACATAGAACAAGCAAGACATAGCAACATAGGACAAGCAAGACATAGCATACAGACAGAGCAAACATAGGACAAGCAAGACATAGCAACATAGGGCAAGCAAGACATAGCAACATAGGACAAGCAAGACATAGCATACAGACAGAGCAACATAGGACAAGCAAGACAGAGCAACATAGGACAAGCAAGACATAGCAACATAGGGCAAGCAAGACATAGCATACAGACAGAGCAACATAGGGCAAGCAAGACATAGCATACAGACAGAGCAACATAGGACAAGCAAGACATAGCAACATAGGGCAAGCAAGACATAGCATACAGACAGAGCAACATAGGACAAGCAAGACATAGCATACAGACAGAGCAACATAGGACAAGCAAGACATAGCATACAGACAGAGCAACATAGGACAAGCAAGACATAGCATACAGACATAGCAACATAGGGCAAGCAAGACATAGCATACAGACAGAGCAACATAGGACAAGCAAGACGTAGCATACAGACAGAGCAGCATAAAACAAAAAACAGCAAGACAAAATTCATAAAAGCAACAAAGTGTTTCCACACCTCACAAGCTACAGACAACAGACAACATGGAGAGCGGCAACACACAGCTAGGGACCATGTTCACAAATCTGATTGACCTTTAGCCATGTCTTCAAGCATTTTGTGAAAGTGTGATATGTGGTGCAGTTATGTGTGTCTGATGGCAGTGTATTCCAGACATGGGAAGCTCTCACAGAGAATGCAGATTTACTAAAGGTGCTTTTCCTTAGGGGAACCATACAGTCACCTCTCATGGCAGACCTTGTGGATCTGCTGCCATATGTCTGGGTTTTCTGTTTAACAAAAATATTGAGTTTAACTTATTCCTCAAGCAGTAAGTGATTTTCTCCAAAGGGATACAACACTTAACTTCTGATTGCCACATTGCAACTGGCATGGAGGAATCCAATTTACATTTCTTGGCAATACATTTCTTGGCAATCGCTAGCAATATTTCTGTTAGCTTTATAGTATGGCTTTGCCTAAGATTGGTGTTAGTAAAGTTGCCCAGTAGACAGACCTCTGGGTCTAAAGGGAATGCAACCCTGTGAATTGAGGATATGGTATCGCATACCCCCTGCCAAAAACCGTGTAGTTTTGAACACTGCCTTGTGGAATGGAGGAATGTTCCTTCATCTGAGCCACATCTAAAACATAGGGAGGAGATATCTGGGTTGAACTTGTGCAGTCTAGATGGGGTGATATAGAGCTGATGGAGGAAATTAAACTGGATCAGTCTGTATCTGGAGTTCAATGTGGATGTAACACCATCCCTGCATAGGTCACTCCATAGACCCTCATCAAGATCAATACCCAGATCTTTTCCCCATCTAAGTCGGGGTTTATCTAGCTCAGGCAGTGTTAGTCCTGACATAAGAGCATTGTATACACAGGAAATGGTCTTGAACAGTGGTTGGTCTGCGTGGCAGAGTTGTTCAATAGGTGACATCTTAGGTAGGTTCCATTGTCCCTTGAGAGTCACCCTAATAAAGTTTCGTAGTTGTAGGTAGCTAAAGAAGTCCCTGTTAGGCAAGTGGTATTTCTGTTTCAGCTGACATAAGAACTCCCCCCTCGTAACAATGTTCCAGAAGAGTGGTACCCTTATCAGACCATGGTCTAAAGTTACTATTCTGGAAAAACATAGGGATCAATCTATTGTTCCATAAAGGGGTTTTAGGGGAAAGGAATCCCCCTCGTTTGAACAGCTCATGCAGTTTGCACCATGCCAGGACAGAATATATGATTAAAAGGTTGTCTGTGATGGTTTTTATAGATTTTCTGTCCCATTTGCAAAACAATTCTGCCCCAATGTCATTATTTACCTCAAGCTTTTCAATGTTCAACCATGAGGGAGAGGGACCATTGTCAAACCTCTGAGCCAGAAACCTAGACTGTGCAGCCCAGTAGTACATTCTAAAATTGGGGAGGTTTAAGCCCCTTGACTGTAATCAAGGGTCAGTTTATCCAGGCCAACCCTAGGGGTTTTGCTGTGCCAGATAAACCGTCTGGTCAGCTTGTCGAGAGAGGAAAAAAAATGCTACGGGGGATAGGGATAGGGAGAGATTGAAACAGATATAGAAATCTGGGCAGGACATTCAATTTAATTACATTGATTCTAACCAGTAGAGTGAGAGGTAAGTTCATCCATTTACAAAGGTCACCCTCCACCTTTTGCAACAAACTGGCCAGATTGAGTTTATAGAGGTTGTTCAGATTACCATCCACCATTATGCCCAAATATGTGAAGCCCATAGGCGACCATCTAAAAGGAAACTTGTGCTTGATGGTATGATGGCCAAAGACAGACAACGGTAAGATTTATTTTTTAGCAAAATTGACCTTATATCCAGAGAAAGAACTATAACACTGTAGTAGGATCTGCAAGTGAGAGAGGGAGTGTTCTGGGTTTGTTTGAAATAAGATAAGGTCGTCCGCAAAGAGTGATAATTTATGGGTATGGGGGCCCACCTCAAAGCCATGTATGTCAGGGCATGTTCTAATAGCCTCAGCCAATAGTTCGATGGCGAGGGCAAAGAGGTGGTGGCTGATTGGGCAACCTTGTCTGTTCCCCCTATAAAGAAGGAAAGAGGAGGAAGTAATCCCATTGGTAGCAATCCTAGCTTTAGGAGATGTGTAGAGTGATCTTATCAAATTTACAAACACGGTACCTAAACCGAACTATTCCAAGACGCGAAAGCGGTATGGCCTTTCAACCCTATAAAAGGCCTTTTCAGTGTCGAGGGAGACTGCGACACTAGGTATTTTGTTTTTGTTAGCAAGGTGAATTATATCAAATAACCTTCTGAGATTATTGGAGGACAATCTATTAATTATGAAGCCAGTCTGATCTGGGTTAACCAACAGGGGAAGACATGACTCCAGTCTCTCAGATAGCATCTTGGTGACCAGTTTATAATCTGTGTTAAGGAGAGAGATTGGTCTATAGGAGGCGCACTTTAGCGGGTTTTTCCCCTTCTTGTGGATTACAGTAATCACTGTTTGAGAGAAAGACTCTGGAAAGCAGTTGTCTTCCCTGGCTTTTTTAAGTACCTCCATAAGGTAGAGGACCAACAGTTCCCTAAATTCTTTATAGAACTCTGGAGGGAAGCCATCCTCCCCAGGAGATTTATTAGAAGGTAAGGATTTAATGGCCTCCAAAAATTCAGGAACTGAGAAGTGTTCATTCAGGCGCTCGCTGTCTTCCCCTGACAGGCATGGGAGGTTGAGAGAGAAGAGAAAGGAGTCGATCTCTGATAGATCGTCGTTTGATTGGGAAGTGTAGAGGTCTTCATAGTATTTCTTAAAAGTATTATTAATTTCAGTAGGGTCGAAAGATCTCATTAGTAAGAGTTTCTATAGCATCAATTGTCCAATTACTTTCCTCTGCTTTCAGTTGCCATGCCAATACTTTGTGAGCTTTCTCTCCAAGCTCGTAATAACGCTGTTTTGATTTAGTGATGACCCTCTCAGCTTGATATGTGTTCAGAATATTATATTTCAGTTTTTTATTTACCAAAAGCCTGTGTAGAACTTTAGTCGGGCCTCTTTGGTAGGTTTTCTCTAGCTCTGAGATTTCAGATTCAAGGGCACTCAGTTCCGCACCGTGTTTTCTCTTCAGCCCTTTATTATAGGAAATTATCTGTCCCCTCAGATAGGCCTTCAATGTGTTCCAAAGAATGAAACTGTCAGGAGCGGAGGGTTTGTTTGTCAAAGTAAAAATATTGATCTGCTCTTTGATGAATGCACAAAATTCAGGTTGCTTTAGGAGTGTAGAATGTAGTCTCCATCTATATGCTCCATTTACCTTGGTAGGAATGGAGATTGATAATACCAGAGGAGAATGGTCACTAAGCAATCTGGGGAGATACTCGACATCTAACACTCTATGAAACAGTTGTGTCGAAAGTAAAAAGTTATTTATGCGTGTGTGTGTTGTGTGGGTGTGAATAAAAAGAGTAGTCCCTATCCTGTGTGTGAAACTGTCTCCAGATGTCTAGAAAATTGAGATCTTTCATGAATGACATGGTGAGGTACGGTGGGGCAAAAAAGTATTTAGTCAGCCACCAATTGTGCAAGTTCTCCCACTTAAAAAGACGAGAGAGGCCTGTAATTTTCATCATAGGTACACTTCAACTATGACAGACAAAATGAGAAAAAAAATCCAGAAATTCACATTGTAGGACTTTTAATTAATTTATTTGCAAATTATGGTGGAAAATAAGTATTTGGTCACCTACAAACAAGCAAGATTTCTTCTCTCACAGACCTGTAACTTCTTTAAGAGGCTCCTCTGTCCTCCACTCGCTACCTGTATTAATGGCACCTGTTTGAACTTGTTATCAGTATAAAAGACACCTGTCCACAACCTCAAACAGTCACACTCCAAACTCCACTATGGCCAAGACCAAAGAGCTGTCAAAGGACACCAGAATGAATCCAAATCATGCAGTGCCAGACGTGTCCCCCTGCTTAAGCCAGTACATGTCCAGGCCCGTCTGAAGTTTGCTAGAGAGCATTTGGATGATCAAGAAGAAGATTGGGAGAATGTCATATGGTCAGATGAAACCAAAATAGAACTTTTTGGTAAAAACTCAACTCGTCGTGTTTGGAGGACAAAGAATGCTGAGTTGCGTTCAAAGAACACCATACCTACTGTGAAGCATGGGGGTGGAAACATCATGCTTTGGGGCTGTTTTTCTGCAAAGGGACCAGGACGACTGATCCGTGTAAAGGAAAGAATGAATGGGGCCATGTATCGTGAGATTTTGAGTGAAAACCTCCTTCCATCAGCAAGGGCATTGAAGATGAAACGTGGCTGGGTCTTTCAGCATGACAATGGTCCCAAACACACTGCCCGGGCAACGAAGGAGTGGCTTCATAAGAAGCATTTCAAGGTCCTGGAGTGGCCTAGCCAGTCTCCAGATCTCAACCCCATAGAAAATCTTTGGAGGGAGTTGAAAGTCCGTGTTGCCCAGCAACAGCCCCAAAACATCACTGCTCTAAAGGAGAACTGCATGGAGGAATGGGCCAAAATACCAGCAACAGTGTGTGAAAACCTTGTGAAGACTTACAGAAAACGTTTGACCTCTGTTATATACCCTTTGTTGGCTATGACTTTTGTTATTGACCAAATACTTATTTTCCACCATAATTTGCAAATAAATTAATTTAAAATCCTACAATGTTATTTTCTGGATTTTTTTTCTCATTTTGTCTGTCATAGTTGAAGTGTAC